>NC_064817.1:100071136-100117499 GCF_023721935.1 Panthera uncia
ATAATAATAAATAATATTCATATTTTATAGTAAATAAATATTTATATATATTTTATATAATAAATAAATATTATAATAAATAAATAATAAATAATATATATAAATAAATATAAATATAAATACAGAAACTTAAATATAATTTTATTTATATATATGAAAGTTGATTTTTAAAAAAGTGAAAAGGAAAATAAATAAAAACAAACAAAAAAATTAACACAAAACAACTATAAGCCTGATTCCAAAAGAAAAGAATGCAAAACAAAAAAATAAGAAGAAACATGATCCAAAAAAGAGAAAAGAAAATGAAAAAAACAGACAAAAACTATAAGCCTGATTCCAAAAAAAAAGAAAAAAAGAAAAAAAAGAAAACCTTGTCCTATTTCCACCAAAACTGAAGCTGACACTTTGGAATACTCTATGATCAGTAGACTTGGTGCATATGAGGGGCCTGTGCTGGTCCTGTGGGAGAGAGGCCTGCTGCACTGGCTCACAGTCAGCCCTGCCCTAGTAAAGATGCACCTGCAGTGCACAGTGGAGTGGGGTTTGTGTTGTTGTGTTGCTCACTGAAATTTGACTGTGCTGGTGGGTGGTAAGAAGATGGTGTCATTCTGCTCTTGCATTCTTGGAGAGGCGAACTCATGCCTGCTGCTGTTCAGGATGCCCTCATGGAAAAGTGAACAATCTCCCGTCCTGTGTCTCAGGCTTGTGTCAGATCTCTGCCCTCCCTTTGTCTGTGCCCACCCTTTCGGCATGCCCCACACTACAGTTCTCCTGTGTTTTATCCCTGGTGCAACTAGGATTAAAAACTTCAAATCTTAAAGGACACAGTATAGCATGGACCTGCTCCTTTCCTCCAAAGGAGAGCCTTGCAGCACTGGGTCTGGTTTCCCTGAAAATCAGTCACATGGCTGCCCAGGTGCTTGGAAGTTATGGCGAAGCACAGCAAAAAGCAGCCACCAGGTTATTTGCCCTCTGTGTGGGCTTCTGTCCTTTGCTGATATAAGGCCACTCAATGGCACCCATGGAGTCCTTTGTCCTTGTAGAGGCAATAAAACCTCTTCCAAATGTACTCCAGAAAGAGGAACAGTCTCTCCTGTGCAACCCAGGGAATCCTTGGACTGTGCTCTCCACTCCCTGGCCTGAACTCTCCTTTGCAGGAGCACTGCTGCCCACATGGCTTGACTCTCATGAATGACATAGACTTCTAAAACCTCAGAATTTGAACACCACTGCTTATAAAAAACTTGCAACAGTGAGCTGCTCTTGATTCCCCAGGCGATGGTTTTGGGGAAGTGTTTTTCTTATGTAAACTCAACACACTGCTCTCTCTCCCCTTCTTTCTTTCTCCTCTCTCCATGAGAAGTGTTCCCTCCTCTCCGCAGCACCATGGCTTTTATCTCCCCTAATTCATGTCTCTACAACTCTTACCTGACACATTCTCTCCTTCAAATTGTGTAGATTGTTCTCTGATCCTCTAATCAATTTCTTAGGTGTTCAAAATTATTTGATATTAATCTATCTGTGTTCAAGGGATGAAGCAAGCGCAGGGTCACCCTACTATTCCTCCATCTTGTTACTTGCCCTAATAACTTGTAATTGTTTGACTTGGGCCTGCTTAGATTTTGATGTGCCATTGATCAAAACAGTCTGAATTTCCTGTCTTAATTTATTTCCCTAAGTCTTCCAGTTGTTTATGCTGTGGATTTACCTTCAAGCCTTTGTAGTCCCTTCATGGAGACTTAGATTGAGGGCTATCCATTATTTCCCCTTGTTAAAATAGTTTTTGGTATATGGGTTAACTTTATCAGCTCCAGGCCCAGCATGCATTATGGAATATATATTATATTCATTATATTATATTTATTACACATTGTATTGTAAAATAAAATAATATAATATATTTAAAACATATACAGTAAAGCCTCGGTTTGCGAATGTAATTCATTCTGGAAACATGCTTGTAATGCAAAACAATTAAAGCGAATTTCAAGAACCATTGGCTCAGTTGTGATCATGTGATGTTAGGCATCATGAGCTACTCGTATTGCAAGACATTGCTCATTTACCAAGTTAAAATTTAGTAGAAACGTTTGCTCATCTTGGGGAACACTTACAGAACAAGTTATGTGGAACCCAAGGTTTTACTATATACTTATTATACATATTTAATATATAATATATTTGAAATTTATTTTTTATTCATATAAAGATTAACAGACTTGATATCAAGGTATCAATGTATTAGGCCATATATTATATTTTAAAGAAAAATGTATTATTATATTATGTTGAAGAAAAAAAATTAAACAATAGACCTAAGGAAAATACATACAAATAATACACAAAATTACAGAGAATAGAAAAAGAAGATCACTCTTTGTATAATCTCTTTCACTTGATTATGGGTAGGATCTAGTGACTTGCCTTAAACTAAATATGGCAAAGGTGATAGAATGTCACTTCCAAGACTACATTACAAAAGTCTGTGATTTCAGACTGTGACATTCTCTTGCTCTCACTTGCTCACTGTAAAACTGTCATCTTACCATGCTGTAAACCTTCCTGAGGCTTACATACTGCAGAACTCAGGCAACGTTCAGTCAATAACCAGCAAGAAACTGCAGCTCTTAGTCAAACAACACTCAAATAAATCTTTCCAACCATCAAATGACTGAACTTAGAGACTAATTTCTCTCCAGTTGAATCTTGAGATGACCACAGACCTGGCTAATATCTTGACTGAAGCCTTTGAGATACTTTGAAACACAAGACTCAGGTAAGCCACATGTACATTTCTTTCTTTTTTTATTTTTCAGAATGATAAAGTACTTGATTTTTATTTTGCTTTTAAAAATCACTAGTTGTCAATATTATTTTAGACAATGCATCATTCTAGAATCAATTTTGAGTGTTAAAAAAGCATTTTATTATTTTTTTTAGCTTTGATATTTTAATTATTTAATTATTTATTTGTTTATTCAATTTATTGTCAGGTTAGCTAAGATACAGTGTAGTCTTGGCTTCAGGAATAGGTTCCCGTGATTCATATCTTCCATATAACACCCAATGCTCATCTAAAAATTTCCCTCCTCAATGCCCATCACCCATTTTGCCATCCCCCCACTTCCCACCCCCATCAACCATCAGTTTGTTTTCTGTATTTAAGAATCTCTTATGGTTTGCCTCCCTCTCTGTTTGTATCTTATTTTCCCTTCCCTTACGCTATGGTCTTCTGTTAAGTTTCTAAAACTCCACATATGAGTGAAACAATATGATATCTTTTTTTTTCTGACTGACTTATTTCACTTAGCATAATAGCCCCCGGTTCCATCCATGTTATTGCAAATGGCAAGATTTCATTCTTTTTCATCACCGAGTAGTATTCCATTGTATATATATACCACTTCTTTATCCATTCATCGGGTGATGGGCATTTGGGCTCTTTCCATAATTTGGCTATTGTTGATAGTGCTGCTATAAACATCGGGATACCTGTGCCCCTAGGAATCAGCACCCTTGTATCTTTTGGATAAATACCTAGTAGTGCTAGTTCTGTGTCATAGGGTAATTATTTTTCATTTTTTAAGGAACCTCCATACTGTTTTCCAGAGTGGCTTCACCAGTTTTCATTCCCACTAGCAGTGCAAGATGGTTCCCTTTGTCTCCATCCTTGCCAACATCTGTCATTTCCTGAGTTCTTAATTTTAGTCCCTCTGACTGGTGTGAAGTGGCATCTCAGTGTGGTTTTGACTTGTATTTCCCTGATGATGAGTGAAGTTGAGCACTTTTCATGTGTTTATTTGGTATCTGAATGTCTTCTTTGGAAAAGTATCTATTCGTGTCTTCTGTCCATTAATTCACTGTTTTATTTGTTTTTCAGGTGTGGAGTTTGGTAAGTTTTTTATAGATTTTAGATACTAACCCTTTATGTGTTATGTTATTTGCAAATTTCTCCCATTCCGTCAGTTGCCTTTTAGTTTTGTTGATTGTTTCCTTTGCTGTGCAGAAGCTTCTTATTTTGATGAGGTCCCAGTAGTTCATTTTTGCTTTTGTTTCCCTTGCATCTGGATACATGTCAAGTAAGACGTTTCTGCAACCAAGGACAAAGAGTTTGCTGCCTGTTTCCTCCTGTAGGATTTTGACTGTTTCCTGTCTCACATTTGGTCTTTCATCCATCTTTATTTTATTTTTGTGTATAGTCTAAGAAAGTGGTCCAGTTTCATTCTTTTGCATGTTGCTGTCCAGTTCTCCCAGCACATTTGCTAAAGAGACTGTCTTTTTTCCATTGAGCACTCTTTCCTGTTTTGCCAAAGATTAGTTGTCCATATATTTGTGGGCACACTTCTGGGTTTTCTATTTTATTCCACTGGTCTATGTGTATTTTTTTTGTACCAATACCATACTTTCTTGATGATTACAGCTTTGTAATACAGGCTAAAGTCTGGGATTGTGATGCCTCCAGGTTTGGTTTTCTTTTTCAATACTACTTTGACTATTTAAGGACTTTTGTGGTTCCGTACAAATTTAGGATTGTTTGTTCTAGCTCTGTGAAGAATGATGGTGCTACTTTGTTTGGGATTTCATTGAATGTGTAGATCTTTTGGGTAGTATCGAAATTTTAACAATATTTTTTCTTCCAATCCATGAGCATGGAGTGTTTTTCCATTTCTTTATGTCTTCAATTTCTTTCATAAACTTTCAGTGTACAGATCTTTTACCTCTTTGGTTAGGCTTATTCCTAGGTATTTTATGGGTGTTCGTGCAATTGTAAATGAGATTGATTCCTTAATATCTTTCTGTTGCTTCATTATTGGTGTATAGAAATGCAGCAGATTTATGTACCTTGATTTTATATCCTGTGACTTTGCTGAATTCATGTATCGGTTCTACCAGTTTTTTGGTAAACTTTTTAGGTTTTCCAAGTAGACTCTCACGTCATCTGCAAAAGTTAAAGGTTGATTCTTCTTTGCCAATTCGGATGACTTTTGTTTCATTTTGTTGTCTGATTGCTGAGGCTAGGTTTCCAACACTATGTTAAACAACAGTGGTGAAAGTTATTCCATTGAACTAAGTGTTTTTGTGGCAGTACCATATTGTCTTGATGATTACAGCTTTGTAATACATCTAAAAGTCTGAGATGTGATGCCTTCATCTTTGGTTTCCTTTTTCAGGATTGCTTTTGCTATTTGAGGTCTTTTCTGCTTCCATTCAAATTTTAGGGTTGTTTGTTCTATCTCTGTGAGGAACGCTGGTGTTATTTGAATGTGGATTGCATTGAATATGTAGATTGCTTTGTGTAGTGTAGACATTTTAACAATGTTTGTTCTCTAATCCATGGAATCCATAGAATATCTTTCCATTTCTTTCTGTCTTCTTCAATGTATTTCACAAGCTGTCTATAATTTTCTGTGTATATATTTTTCATCTCTTTGGTTAGGTTTATTCCTAGGTACTATTATGGGTTTTGGTGAAATTGTAAATGGGATAGATTCCTTGGTTTATCTTTCTGTTGCTTCATTATTGGTGTATAGAAAGGCAACCAATTTCTGTGCATGTATTTTGTATCATGCTACTTTGCTGAATTCATCAATCAGTTCTAGCAGTTTTTTGGTGGAATCTTCTGGGTTTTCCATATAGAGTATCATGTTGTTTTCAAAGAGTGAAAATTTGACTTCCTCTTTGCCTATTTGTATACATTTTATTCCTCTGTGTTGTCTGATTGCTGAGGCTAGGACTTCCAATACTATGTTGAATAGTATGAATGGTGAGAGTGGACATCCCTGTCATGTTCCTGACCTTATGGGGAAATCTCTTAGTTTTTACTCATTGTTAATGATTTTAGTGCTGGATCTTTTGTATATGGCTTTTATGATCTATAGGTTTGACCATTCTATCCCTACTTTCTTAAAGGTTTTTATCAAGAAAGGATGCTGTTCTTTGTTAAATGCTTTCTCTGCATCTATTGAGAGGATCATGTAGTTCTTGTCCTTTTCTTTATTGATGTGATGTATCACATTGATTGCTTTGCAGATATTGAACCAACCCTGAATCCCAGGTATAAATACCACTTTATCATGAAGAATAAATTTTTTAATGTATTGTTGGGTATTCTGTTGGCTAGTATATTGTTGAGAATTGTTGCATCCATGTTCATCAGGGAAGTTGACCTGTAGTTCCCCTTTTAGGTGGGGTCTTTGTCTGGTTTTGGAATTAAGGTAATGCTGGCTCCATTGAATGAGTTTGGAAGTTTTCCATCCATTTCTATTTTTTGAAACAGCTTCAAAAGAATAGGTGTTAACTGTTCTTTAAATGTTTGGTAGAATTCCCCTGGAAAGCCATCCATCCCTGGACTCTTTTTTTTGGGGGGGGGCAGATTTTTGATTAGTAATTAAATTTCTTTACTGGCTATGGGTCTGTTTAAATTTTCTATTTCTTCCTGTTTCAGTTTAGAAGTTTATGTTTCTAGGAATTTGTCCATTTCTTTCTTATTGCCCAATTTATTGGCATAAAATTGCTCACAACATTCTCCTATTATTGTTTGTATTCCTTCAGTGTTGGTTGTGATCTTCCCTCTTTCATTTGTGATTTTATTTGGTTCATTTCCTTTTTCTTTTTGGACAAACTGGCAGGGGTTTATTAATTTCGTCAATTATTTCAAAGAACTAGCTCCTGGTTTCTTTGATATATTTTACAATTTTTTAAAATTTATTTCAATAGAATTCATTTCTGCTTTTTGCTCTAATCTATTATTTCTCATTTTCTGCTGTTTTGGGGTTTTATTTCCTGTTCTTTTTCCAGCTCTTTAAGGTGTAAGATTAGGTTGTGTATCTGAGATATTTCTTCCTTCTTTAAGAAGGCCTGGATTGCTATACACTTCCCTATTATGAACGTCTTTGATGCATCCCAGAGTTTTTGGGCTGTAGTGTTATAATTTTCATTGGCTTCCATGTAATTCTTTATTTCCTCTTTAACTTATTGGTTAGCCCATTCGTTCTTTCATAGTCTCTTTTTTAGTCTCCAAATATTTGTTGCCTTTCCAAATTTTTTTCTTGTGGTTGATTTCTGTGTTGTGGTCTGAAAATACTCACGTTAAGATCGCAATCTTTTTGTACTTGTTCAGGGCTGATTTGTGTCCCAGTATGTGGTCTATTCTGGAGAATATTCGAGGTGCACTCGAGAAGAATGTCTATTCTGCTGCTTTAGGATGAAATGTTCTGAATATATCTGTTAAGTCCATCTGGTCCAGTGTGTCATTCAAAGGCATTATTTCCTTATTGATTTTCTGTTTAGATGATCTGTCCATTGTTGTAAGTGGGATTTTGAAGTCCTCTACTATTATGGTTTTATTTTCAATGAGTTTCTGTATATTCATAATTAATTGATTTATGTATTTGGGTTCTACCACGTTTGGGATATAAATGTTTACAATTGTTAGGTCTTGATGGATAGACCCCTTGATTATGATATAATGCCCTTTTTAATCTCTTGTTACAGTCTTTATTTTAAAATCTTGATTATCTGATATGTGTGGTTACTCCACCTTCTTTTGGCAACTACTAGTATGATAGATGGTTCTACACTCCCTTCCTTTCAATCTGAGGTTGTCTTTAGGTCTAAGATGGGTCTCTTGTAAACAGCATATAGATGAATATTGTTTTCTTATTCACTCTGTTACCCTAAATATTTTGATTGGAGCATTCAGCCCATTGACATTAAGAGTGAATACTGAAAGATATGAATTTATTGCCATTGTGTTTTCTGTAGAGTTGGAGTTTCTGGTGGTGTTCTCTGGCCCTTTCTAGTATTTGTTACTTTAGGTATTTTTGTTTTGTTTTGTCTTTTATCCCCTCAGAAATTTCCCCTTAAAATTTCATGCAGGACTAGTTTAGTGGTCACAAACTCCTTTTTTTTTTTTGTCTTTCTGTGAAGCTCTTTATCTCTCCTTCTATTTTGAATGACAGACTTGCTGGATAAAGAATTTTTTGCTGTGTATTTTTCTGATTCAGCACATTTAATGTATCCTGCCACTCCTTTCTCGCCTGCCAAGTTTCTGGGGATAGGTCTGCTACAAACGTGATCTGTCTTCCCTTGTATGTTAAGGACTTTTTTATCCCTTGCTGCTTTAATGATTCTTTCTTTGCCTGAATATTTTGTCAATTTGACTATGATATGACTTTGTGATGGTCGGTTTTTGTGGAATCTAATGCGACTTTTCTCTGCTTCTTGGATTTTTATGTCTGTCTTCCCCCAGGTTTGGAAGGTTTTCTACTATGATTTGCTCACATAACCCTTCTACTCCTATTTCTCTCTCTTCCTCTTCTGGAACCCCTATGATTTGGATTTTATTCTTTTTTTAATGAGTCACTGAGTTCTTTAATTCTTATATTGTGCTTTTTTGCCTTGGTTTCCTTTTTTTTCTGCTTCATTTTTCTCTATAAGTTTGTCCTCTATATCGATGATTTGCTGTTCTGCTTCATCCATCCTTGCTGCCTGCCCTCAGGAACGTTCATGCAAATGTGCTGCTGCAGATATCCAGAGAGTGTGGCCAGGTTCTAGCCCACCCCAGAAAAAGTTTGTGTGATCACGTAGCAGCAGCATTTCAGGGATTATAAATCACAATAGATACCTGGTGCCAGATTTCACCACTCCCTAACATCCTTATTCCAACACCAGTAAACGTGGCTGTTCTTTGGGGTCCACTGGAACCTTTGCTTGTGGAGAGGCTGCACAGCCTCTACCAAATGTCCTCTCAGCAGGGGAACTGCCTCTCCCCAAGTGGCTCGAGGAGCCTTCAGACCTCGCTGTGTGATCCTATGGATTTACCTTTCCCACCAGAGCTCTGTCAGGTATTGCACTGTGGAGTTTCAGACTCTGTGCTTCCCTGTTTATAGAGTCCTAATAGTATTTAGACCCTCTCCTTTCTCCTTTCTCCCTTTTTTGTTCAGTCCATTATGGGTGTTTCCACTCTTTCTCTTTCTCTCTAGCTGCTTTTTTTTTTGGGGGGGGGAGTACTATTCCTGTACTCTCCACATGTCTCCATCCTCTCTCTGCAGGCAAAAACAGCTCCCTACCCTCCACAGCTTCTCTGTCCCCCAGTTCACCTCTCTGCGCCATGTACCTGCTGAGTTCTGTGGCTCAAGTTTTGCAGATTGTTGTCTTAATCCTCAGATCAATTTTCTAGGTGTGGAAGATGGTTTGGTGTTGATCTAGCTGCATTTCAGGGACAAGAGAAGCAGAAAACTTCCATGCTACTCCACCATCTTCTTAATTTATTTCTTTGCATTGAATAAGTTCTCTTAATTCTGAAGTAGCATAGATCAGGGTAAGCAGCAGAGGAGTGTTCTCTTAAATAAATCTACATATCCTGGGGTTGAAGGATTGCACAGTACAGTACAGCCTCAGCAAATGTGCAGATCCAGACAATCTCATGAACTTCCTTTCTATCTCTGGGGCCAGGTGCAACTTTGGGTTAGTGACTCCTGAAGGCAGAGCTACCAGTCCCCACACTTCCTTTACTATGGTTCTTCTTCTTGCCTACAGCCTTCCTATCACATGCACTCAGCCCAAAGAGGGTCGCCCTCCACTTTGCCATAGGGAAACCGTTCACAAAAGAGGCTTATCAACTATCAGCCCCTGTGTTTAGTACCAGCAGCTGTGCCCGGCTCTATCTATATCTTTTGATTGGAGCATTTAGTTCATTTACATTCAGAGTGATTATTGAAAGACATGGATTTAGTTTCATTGTGTTATACGTAGGTTTCATGTTTGTGGTGATATCTCCAGTCCTTTGTAGTATTTGCTTCTTTCCACCCAGAGTCCACCTTAGGATCTCCTGTGAGGCTGGCTTAGTGGTCATGAACATGTTTAGGTTTTGTTTGTCTGGGAAGTCTTTATCTTTCTCTCTATTCTGAATGACAGCTTTGTTGGGTAAAGAATTATTCGCTGTATATTTTTGCTATTCAGCACATTGAATATTTCCTGCCACTCCATCTGGCCTCCCAAGTTTCAGTAGACAGGTATGCTTATAAACTTATGTGTCTACCCTTGTAAGTTAAGGCCCATTTTTCCCCAGCTGTTTTTGGAATTCTCTCTTTATCTTTGTGTTTTCTCCAATTTTGTTGATTTTGAAGGGAGTTCTCTGTGCCTTTTGGTCTTGCATGTCTGTTTTCTTCTCCAGATTAGGGAAGTTCTCAGCTATAATTTGTTTAAATAAACCTTCTTCCCCTTTCTCTCTCTTCTTATTCATCTCTTGAACTCCTATGATATGGTACTATCTATTTTCATTGAATCACTTAGGTGTCTAATTCTCCCCTCATGGTCTAGTAATTTCCTTTCCCTCTTTTTTTCAGCTTCATCATTTTCTGTAATTTTATTTTCTATTTAACCTATTCTCTCCTTCTTCTACCCTTTCTGTCACTTTATCTAGTTTATTTTGCATTTTATTTACACCATTTTTAATTTATTGTGACTATTTATTAGGTCTTGTATATCTACAGCAATAGATTCTCTGGTGTCTTCTATGCTTATTTCAAACCCAGCTATTAGTCTTATGATTGTTATTCTAAATTCTTGTTTTATATCTGTTATATCTGTTTTGGGCAATTCTCTGGCTACCATTCCTTCCTAGAATTTCTTTTGGGAATTCTTCCATTTCATCATTTTGGCTAAATTTCTGTCTTTCACATGTTTTAATAGGTTGTTATGTGTCCTGCACCTGCAGGTACTACTATATTAAAAAGAGGTCATACACTCTCCAGGGCCTGGCACTTCAAGAAGTGTTTTTGGAGTGTGTTGCATTCACTTTATTGTTGCATAATTGGCTGTTCTATCCCACTGCTTGTAGTGGTGGATTGTTTGGACCTTCCACAGGTTTGATTGTTGAAGTAACCCCAGAAAAAGGAAAGGTAGGGGAGAAACCTTATCCTATACAAAGAGGGAAATGAAAGAGGAGAAAAGAAAAAAAGACCAGAGAATCAAAGAAACTATGAGGCTTAACCCAGAGGAAGAGAGGAAAATAAAGAAGGAGATACAGAAAAGGTGTAAAAAGAATAGAGAAAAAAATGCCTGATAATACAAACAACCATAACAGAGAAAGAAAAGAAATAAGGAGAGAAAGAAAGATTATATATATATATATATATAATTAGAATTGATTAAAAATGAAATCAAACTATGAGACTGATTTCAAAAGCAGGGTGAAGAGAAGGGTAGAAAGATAAAGAAAGGACAGAAGGAAAGAAAGAAGAGAAAAAAAACCAGACTAACATACAAAACTTCAGAACACTTGTATGTTGGTGCTTGGGACCTGTAGCTGTGCTGGTCTGGAGGAGAGGCAATCTGGTTCACTCAGTATCAATCTCACTCCTGTAGGTAAGAAGTTACCAGGCACAGAGGGGCGGGATTTGTTGTAAGTGGTCCTGCCTCCACTGGGGGCTGCTATTCTGTTCCCTAAAGCCCCAGTGTGTTGGTGATGGGGAGAAAAATGGCAACACCACAGTTTCTCCTCCCTGGACCAGGTGTCTCAAACTATGCTGTTCAGGTAGCCCTCACAGAGTAATGCAGGCAGTCTGCCAGTACTGTGGCACAGTTCTGTGCCTCCTAAGCACTAGGCTGGGATTGAAACCTGATACCTTGAATGATCCTTCACCCCGTGGACCCAGTTCTGGGGTAGCACCATTCTGCCCACCTGATAAAGGGCCTCTGGCTGGTGCCTGCATTGTCTTCTGTCCTTGGATTGGCAATATACCCTCTTCCCACACTAGTCAAGGGAGGGGACTGTTCTCTCCCCGTGCACCCCTGAGATTGCTACTGCACCCCAGGGCTGGCCCCTCACCCACAGGTGCATGCACATAGTGGTGGCTCTGGTTCAGAGAAAGTCACCCAATCCTGAAACTCCAATATTCAGCTCCTAGGGTTGTTTGTAAAGTAGAAACTGGTACTCTGTATTTCTCATTCCCCAGTCCATGGTTCGGAGTGTTTTTTTCTCCTGTCCAAACACAATACCAAACTTCCACAGCCTTTCTCTTCCTATTGTCTCTTCAAAGAACAGGTCCCCTCCTCTCTGTGCCTATGCTGTCCACCATTTTATTTGTCCCTATTTGTATACATGCTCCTCTCCCACCAACCTGTCTCCATCCACTCATGGAGATTTTTCTATCACTCCAAAGACTGTATTCCTGGATGTTCCAAGTGTTTTGACTTCAAGTGTATTTGAGGGACAAGGGAAATCCAAGTCCCCCTATTTCTTTGCCATCTTAACTCCCCTTTCCCACATGTATATTTCTAACTTATAGAAACTGACATAATAAATCAAAGTTTTTTTAGGCTACTGTGATACTTAATTAATTTGATGTGTCAATTAAGCTGTAGGGTACCCAGATTGAACATTATTTCTGGGTGTGTCAGTAAGAATGTTTCTGGATGGGATTAGCATTTGAATCGTAAACTCAGTAAGGTAGATTGCCTTCTATTATGTGGGTGTGCATCACCCAATCCATTGAATCCTGAATAGAACAAAAAACAGAAGAAGGAAAATTTTGCCCTGTTCTTTCTCCTTGATTGCTTAAGCAATTGATGATACTCCATGCTTCTGGTTCATAAGTGTTTATAGCTACACTGGCATGCCTGGTTCTTACACTTCAGACTGGGACTGAATTATACCACTGACTTTCTAGGGTCTCCAGCATGCAGACTGCAGATTGTGGAAATTTTCGGCCTCCCTAATTTTGTGAGCCAATTTCTGATAATAAATCTCCTCATATATCCAATTTCTGTTTGTAGAACTCTAATGCAGCTACTAAATATTGATGTACATTTTCATGTTGCGACAAATAATATTTGAAAAGAACGTTATGAGTAGGCAAAAATATAAGCAAATCTTACCAGTGAACATAGGAGATAAACCTAAATAAAATGTTAATAAACCAAATCCCACGACATAATGAAATAATTTACTAAAATAGAGTTGGATTTATTTTGGGATAAAAGGTTGGTTTAATTTTTGAAAATTAGTGTAGTGTCCCAAAATATCAGAATGAAAGGGGAAAATAGTATAATCATTTTTATAGAGTGTCTCTTCTTGCAACTTTGTAAACCATTGACAATTTGATGTGTGTGAAGATGTGGAAGAATTCTCATGCTGCTTATGGCAATATAAATTAGAATCTTTCTCTAGAAAATAATGCCATTACATACTAAAGTTAAAATATGTAAAATATGTAAAGTTAAACGCTTCTAGGGATATATCTTCCATATACTCACACGTGTATAAAATATAAAATGATATTCTCTACATATTTTAAAAAATTTAATGTTTATTAATTTTTGACAGAGACAGAGCATGAGAGGTGGAGGGGCAGAGAGAGAGGGAAACACAGAATCCGAAGCAGGCTCCAGGCTCTGAGCTGTCAGCATGAAGCCTGATGTGGGGCTCGAACTCACAGACTGTGAGATCATGACCTGAGCCGAAGTCGGATGCTCAACCGACTGAGCCACCCAGTTGCCCCTCACTACAGCATTTTTATAGCAAAATATAAAATGATATTCACTACAGTATTTTTATAGCAGCTTAAGACTGAAAAAATCCATTGATGGGGATTGGGCAAAGAAGCTCTGGTACTTTAGTACAATGTAAACTATGTACTTGTTGAAAAAAAATGAGGTAGTTCTATATCTAACATTATAAAACAATATGAATAGTATGTAAGACACAAGGTAATAGGTAAAAGTGTGTGTATATCTTAACAATGAGGTATCTATAGATATATTTCTTCTGTAAAACTATTTTACCAAAAAATGGATAAAAGTAGTCTCTAAAAAAAGAAAACTGATAGCAAAAGACTTTGTATCTTTTATATCATATGGATATATTAACTGTTCAAAAACTACTTAGAAACTACAGAAAAGACAGGAAGTAGTAGCTAATGATGCATTACTTTGGCTATAAAAGAATCCTCAAAAGTATGGCAACTCTAGGCACTCTATTATGGTAGAATATTAAAAATAAGTAATCTTCAAAATTTACAATTGTCTTTGAGATGTTCGATAAGAGTTGTTTGGTATTTAATATACTTATCTAAAGTATTCATTCTCTATATTACCTAAAGTATTTATTCTCTATATTAATACATTTTTAGTATAGGTGCTCATACAGGATGGTGGGGAGTAGTGAAGTAAGTTAAAAGAAATTGGAAAGGTTGCACTACATTGACCAGAGGGATAGAATCATTTGTTAAAATTATATTGGGGGGGCCCCTGGGTGGCGCAGTCGGTTAAGCGTCCGACTTCAGCCGGGTCACGATCTCGCGGTCCGTGAGTTCGAGCCCCACGTCGGGCTCTGGGCTGATGGCTCGGAGCCTGGAGCCTGTTTCTGATTCTGTGTCTCCCTCTCTCTCTGCCCCTCCCCCGTTCATGCTCTGTCTCTCTCTGTCCCAAAAATAAATAAAAAACGTTGAAAAAAAAATTTAAAAAAAAAAAATTATATTGGGGAGATATTTTGATTTTTACTTCAATCTGCATATGCATATTCTGCATTCTGGGTTCAAACTGTGTAATAGCTGTGTCTGCCATTCTTAAAATGCAGCTAAAGATTGAATGGTGAGCTAAATGGCCACTTCATTTTGCTGAGACCAATGACTGCAGGTGTAAGTAATTTTACATTCTATTTTGCCTTCTCCAGCTTACTACCAAAAATATGTCTTCTAAAAATCTAAATTTCTGATGTATTGGGACGAGCACAAAAATTTTGAGAAGCAACTGGAAATTTGATTTTCTTTTTTTTTTTCAATATATGAAATTTATTGTCAAATTGGTTTCCATACAACACCCAGTGCTCATCCCAAAAGGTGCCCTCCTCAATACCCACCCCCCACCTCCCCTCCCTTCCACCCCCCCATCAACCCTCAGTTTGTTCTCACTTTTTAAGAGTCTCTTATGCTTTGGCTCTCTCCCACTCTAACCTCTTTTTTTTTTTTCCTTCCCCTCCCCCATGGTGGAAATTTGATTTTCAAATGGTTATGGCATTCTATGTTTAAAGGCTTTGGCGGAAAAATAGGGGCTTTGTACCTACTGAGAGATAATAAGAACTGCGTTCCACACTTTATATATTTTTGAAACTTTAAAGGCCTAAAAATTATCACAACTCCTCCTAATGTTATCAGAGTTTACTACAAACAACATATTTGTAGAGCAACTTAATTAACAAGTACAGGTGGGACTCATATTTGCAATGAGCATTTCTCTGAGGAATTGTGCATATCCTGAATTTTTGAAATTTAAATTACATTTTACATGTACTAAAGGAGTTTTCTATTTGAGGAAAATTTTGATTTGTCATTTCAGTTTTTAAGTTCACTTAATTAAATTTATCATAGTAGAGGCAAAATTACTCAATACCTGGCATTGTTATGCAGTACAAAATATAGCATTCAACTTATCTTAAGGGCAAAAACATCTTACAAGTGTTTAAACATATCAATTTAGTCTACAAAATTAAGTGGAAATTTGATGGCAAAATCTGGAATTGGAACAAAGTAGTAGGAACTATAAGGAATATATGGATGATGCTCTTGGGAAACCAATATTGCAGAGTTGGGGAAAGTACAAACTCCTTTCCTCAAAATACAACAAATGAAATATTTAGTGAATAATGTTCAGGGCAAGCAATCAATGCAAAGTTACATATTCAACATAGAACAGGAGACAATACATAGGAAATACAAGGAAATAAAAACTGGATAAGTTTGATAAAAGCTACTTATCAAGAATAGATTATCTATTAAGTAAACAATGAATATATATATACATTGTTTCAACATGGTTACTTTCCTTTTATCAACATGTATACTTTCCTCATTTTCCCTCTTCCTTACCTCTCTCTCTCCCTGTCTCCACACACACATATACACACACAGTGTCTTTTACCAATAAACAACATTGTAAATATATTTTTTTTCCTGGTGAAACTTCCAAGTTCAGGCTGAGTCTGTGCTTAAGACCTTTAAGAGCTTAGAAGCATTTTCATAAATTGTCCCCTGGTGACTTTGACCTAATTTCTGGAAACTGTTCGAAAATCTCAGGTGTTCAAATGCAAATTTTATCCTTACAGTTCATTAATAGCTCTATAAAAGTTAAACATATGAGCTGATGCAAATTGATACAGCTAAACTATTTGCTTAATGGATACATAGCTTGGGCACCATAATACTAAAAGGAACATAATGTCAGAGTATCAATCTTACTTGCTCATGCATTTTTTTTTTATCATTCCTACTTCCATGTGTTATGGATGCAAATTTCTAGTAAAATATATCAGACTAAAAATAATAAAATAAAATAAATGAGATCAAAAGTACCATTATGGTCAAGGTCTAATTTGAAAAATATATACTATTTAATAAATATAAGATCTGGTATTGTGGTAAATGTTATATACACACAGACATGCACATGCATACACACACACATCTCATTTAAAAAAAACACAATCACAATTTAGTTTATTATTACCACTTAACAGATGAAAATGAATAGAAAAAGACTCAATAACTTGCTGAATGTCATGTAGCTAATAAGGAATAAATCAGAATAAAAAATCTGGCTTTTCCAACCTCTTTCACACTAACCTAGAGTCACATTGAATAAGTTCACATTTCATCTTTGCCACTAATTAAATGACCACAGGCAAGGCAAGTAACATCTTTGTGCTTCATTTTTCTTCATCTGTAAAACAAGGATATGAATAAGATCTATTTCAAGTACATTCTGGAGAATAAATGAGTTGATATTTGTAAAGCTCTTAGAAAAGTGCCTTAACTGTTAACTATTAAATCATCATCATCATCATCATCATCATTATCATCATTGTTATTAATATACTACTTGGAGAGAAAAGGAGATGAATTACTTTATTTAAATTTACTGAAGAGAGCTTCATGTGACCACTTGTCACATCACATGCTTCAGTATATATTGGGGCTTTAGATTCATAAATAAAAAAAATCACTTAAAGACTTTTGTCTTCTGGTCCAGCATGCAAGATGTTTAGAAGTCACCACTCTGTCTTAAAAGTAACATCTGAATAAACTGAAGAATCTCTTAGATCTGAATGAGAAGTGAGTTCACAGGGACAATCACTACTCACTTTCCATCTCCCATGGAAGAGACTAACAGTCTAATACAGAGAATAACAATGTACCAGAGTAAAAATCCCCATGCAAACTGGTGCCAGGGGAGGGAAACCTGACTGTAATTGACAAATTCTTGGAGTCTCAGTGTGGAAAAGTCTGAGATATAAAAACTCTATTAGGACCCAGTCATCAGAGTACTCACAGTTTTGTAAATTTTACCTCCTAGAACTTTACCAGATTCTTTCAGTTAATATTGGAGAAGAATCCTCTCCTGGTTCTGGCAGGAGGAGGGGACAAAAAATCATTTTGAATACACTGGAGCATTCTGTTCTTTCTAACAATGTCTACCCTGGGGGAAGTAGCCAGACATTTATCTACTGGAGTTTTACTAGAGCCTAACTGACCTGGGAAAAGGAAATAACCTAAGTCAGCTCTAACCTTTCATATGGGAGAAAGAAAATACCCAATTCAAGCCTATTGTGCCCATCCTGTTCCACCAAAGAGGGGGAGAACTAAGAAATATAGGTGAAGTTCACAGTTTAGAGGCATAAACTCACGAAAAGACTGAGACCTAACTCTAGAACTATAGAATGCTTTCCCTCTTACTACAACATGACTAAATGCCTATTTACAACACTTCTTTTACCCAGGACATCAATCATACCTGGATATAAAGAAACAATTACAAGTTACACTAAATGGTATAAACACAATTTGAAGATACAGAGAAAGCATAAGAACCAAGTTCAGATATAGCAGGCATGTTGGAACTGTCAAACTTTGAATATAAAACAACTATGATTAAGATGATGAGGGCTCTAATGGATCAAGTAGAGCACATGTGAGAAGACACGGACAATGTAAGCAGAGAGACTGAACTTCTAGGAACCACCAAAACAAAATGCTACAGGTTGAAAATATTGTAACAGTAACAAAGAACCTCTTTGATTGGCTTATTAGTGGACATGGCTAAAAATAATTCCCTGAGCTTGTGGAACATCACAATAGAAACTTAAAAGCCTGATGAGCGAACAGGAAAAAAATACTAAAAACTCAAAACAAAATAGAATATCAAAAAATACTAAGAAATCTACAAAATATGTAACATATGCATAATATAAATACCAGAGGGAGAATAAAGAAATGAAAAAGAAGAAATATTTGAAATAATAATGATTGAGAATTTCTCCAAATTAATGTTAGATACCAAACCACAGATTCAGGAAGTTCAGAGAAAGCCAAGTAATATAAATACCAAAAAACAACTACACTTAGGTATATTATTAAAAAAATAGTATTTATTAATTTTTGAGAGAGAGAGAGAGAGAGACAGAGTGTGAGTGGGCAGAGGAAGAGGGAGACACAGAATCTGAAACAGCCTCCAGGCTTCTAGCTTTCAGCAAAGAGTCCGACTTGGGGCTTGAATTCACAGACCACAAGATCATGTCCTGACGTGAAGTTGGATGCTCAACTAACTCAGCCACCCAGCCACCCCAAATATATCATTTTTAAACCATAGAAAATCAAAGATAAAGAAAAATCCTGGCAAAAAGACAGAAGGGTGAAAAATAACCTTATCTAAAGAGGAGGAAATAAAAAGATTATATCCAACTTTTGCTTATAAACCATACATATACAAAGAAAGTGCAGTGAAATATTTAAAGTACTGACAGAAGAAAAAAAACTGATGCACAATTCTCTGTGAAATTACCTTTCAAAAGTAAAGGAGAAATAGAACTTTTTTAGGCAAACCAAAACTTAGGGAACTGTTCACCAGTAAGTACCTGACAAGAAATGTTAAAAGAAGTTATTTAGAGAGAAAGACAATAATATAAGAAAGAAACTTGGGTCTACATAAATAAAGGAAGAGTATACTATATTATACACCTGAAACTAATATCACACCATATGTTAACTAACTATAATTTAAATAAAAATTTAAAAATAAAAAAAGAAAGGAAGGAAGAGTCCTGGCGAAGAAATAAGCAAAGGTAAAATAAAATAAAATATTTTTAATACTAATTGATCCAACAAATAACAATGTTCAAAATAATACCAAAATGCATTCAATTATATATACCTATATAGATTCATGCTTACATATGTTGATCCATAAATGAAATAAATGATAGCAATGAAACAAAGAATGAGAGTTAGAAATTAGGATTTTTTTTTAAATGTGGGCTACTCATACTACTTGTGAAATGATAGTGTTATTTGAAAGTGGACTTAGATTACTTGTAAATGTATATTGCAAACTCTAGGGTAACCACTAAATTTTTTAAAAGAAATATAACTAATATGTTAACAAAGGAGATGAACTGAATCATAAAATGTTAAAATGAAATCACAAAAGACAAGAATGGAAGACAAGATAGGAACTAAGAAGAACAACAAATTGAAAAAAGTAACACATATTTAGATGTTAATCTAACCATATCAATAATTACTTTGAATATCGATGACTTAAGTGTATTGATTAAAAATGGGAGATGGGGAGAGTGTATTGAAAAACAGGACCCAACTATATGTTGTCCACAAAACCACACTTTAAAGACAAATAGATTAAAAGTAAATGTATGGAGAAAGATACCCTGTGTTAAAACTAATCAAAAGAAAGCAGAAGCAGTTGTATTAGTTTCAGATAGAGAAGACTTCAGACCAAAAAAAAAAAAAAATATATATATATATATAAAATAATTAAAAAGGGGTCAATTCTCCAAAAAGACAAAACAATCATTAAAGTGTATGCTCCAAACAACAGAGGCAAAAACTGACAGAACTGCAAGAAGAAATAAATAAATCCATTGTTATAGTTAGAGACTTTACCATAGCTCTATCAGAAATGGACAGATTTAATAGGGAGAAAATTAGTAAGAATATAATTGAACCCAACAACATTGTCAATCACCAGGTTATAATGGACTGCTTGATCCAACAAAAGTAGAATACACACTCCTTTCAAGCTCATATGGGATATTTACTGCAAAACACTTAAAAGATAGGAGAAAATCTAATAGGTGTTAACTATTAGATTAAACACCAAAGACACAATCCGTGAAATAAATAATTGATAAGTTGGACTTCATTAAAGTGAAAATCTGCACTGCAAAACTAATTTAATAGAATAAGAATATAAGCTACAGACTGGCAAAAAAATTGCAAAAGGAACATCTGATAAAGGACTGTTTTCCAAAATACACAAAGAACTCTTGAAAGTCACCAATAAGAAAACTGACAACCCCAGGAAGGTAGGGTGACAGTGGAATAAGAAGATCCTAAGCTCATCTCATCCCATGAATGCACCAAGAGCTGTATCTATGCAAATAACTCTGAAAATGCCATGAAGACTGACAAAACAGGTCTTCCATAGTAATCATAGAGGGAAGGCTACATAAAAAAGGCTAAGAGAGGCAGAAATGTGATCAGGAGGGACATTACAGGCATAGAAAAGTGAAAGGATTGGACCTTATACCAGGCACCACCAGCAGTGGGGATCTGCATTGGAAAGACAAGTCCTCATAACATATGGCTTTGAAAAACAGTGGGCCTTAACTTTGAGAACCTTAAAAATCAGTGAGCTTAACTCTGGGAGAGCTGGAGGGCAACAAGAAACTGAGTTCCCACCCTTAAAGAGCCAGCATAATAAATAATGACCTGAGACAAAGCACAGAAATAGCAGTTTGAAAAGTGCCTGAGATATACATGAAGGAGGCTTATTGACTAATCTTAGAAGGTATGCTGGAGGGGCAGGGGCGTTTAGGATATGTCTCTGTGAGCTAAGGTGCTAGAGGGCACTATTTTTTTCACTCCCCAAAACTTAGATACCTGGAGGCTTTTGGGAGCCAGCACTAATAACTCTCCATTTAACTTGCTACTACTGCATGCCCCACCCCTGCATTCTACTGAGGACCCACCACATCCAACCCACTCACCTCAGCAGGTGTCCCTCAAAAGCAGCTCATTCCCCAACACATCCTGCAGACAACCCCAGCCAAGACCCATGCCACATGAAAATAAATCTTGTCTTGGGGATGGGAGTAGATAACCCCACATACCAGCAAGCTTGCAGTTCCTTCAACCTGGCTTCTTTGCTGGCTGTGCAGGGAGGAGTTGCTGCCTTTTGGTGCACTAACAACTATATAGCAAAGAGGCTAACTGCAGACAGCAATGCCCACCAATGAACCAGGGCAGCCTCATAAAGGCCTCTCATTACATGGGAACCAAACCTTGCACCCTTGTAGGTAAAGTGGGTCATTGTAGCTGGCTCAGCTAAAGGCAATTGTGGATCAGCCACAACAATTGGCACAGTAGTAGCCCACATAGGAGACACCATTGGAGCTCCTGGTTTTGGTGAACCAAGGGAATTACACTACAGGGCACCACAGGACATTTACATAAGGCCACTATTTTCAGGACCAGGAAATGTAGCTAACCTACCTAATATATAGAAACAAACACAGAGAAGGAGCCAAATTGGTGGAACAGCAGGGAAGTTTTTTGCATCTTGTGTCCATGAAATACAGTCAAATCAACACTAAACCATCCTGCACACCTAGAAAACTGATTTGAGATTAACACAACAATCCGCACAACCTAAACCACAGAACTCAGCAGGTACATGGCATGGAGAGATGAACTGGGGCAGAGAGAAGACACGGAAGGCAGGGAGCTGTTTTTGCTTGTGGAGAGAGGACAGAAATGGGGTAAGGGGAGAATATAGGAAAAACACTCCCTCCAAAAAAAGCAGCTGGAGAGAAAGTGGAAAAGTGGAAACAGCTCACAGGGACTGAACTAAAAAGGAAGAAAGGAGAAAGGAGAGGGTGTAAATTCCATTAAGACTCTATAAACGGAGGAGTTGCAGAGTCAAACTTTGCAGCTTGATACCTGGCTGTGCTATGGTGAGAAGGGCGAATCCCCACAAGCAAAGTCCAGGGTCTTCAGGCCACACGGAAGAGGCAGTTACCATGCTGGGAGGACATCTGGTAGAGTCTGAGTGGCCCTCCCATAGGCAAAGGCCCCAGTGGACCCAGGAGAACAACCACATTTGCTTGCGCTGGAAGAAGGTCATTAAGGGTGAAGCCTGGTGCCAGATGTGTGTTGTGATTTTCCATAATCCCTGAAACACTGCTGCTATATGATCACATGAACTTTTTCTGGGGTCAGGCTGGCACCCAGCCACAGTCTCTGGACATAAGGAGCACCACAGTCCTGCGAACGTTCCTGAGTGTGGCTGGCACCCAGGCATTGCTTGGTGAGACCATCCTGCAGAGGAGCAGAATGGGTCAAACCCTCAGTCCCTCAGAAGTAGGGGTCGGGAAAAATAGCTACATCTGAGATAAAACTCAGGAGGGAGGTGGTGCCTGGGGCTTGGTCATGTACAGTGTAAAAGTGAGGAATGGAGGGAAGCCAGAGACAAAGGACAGGTGTGTGATTGCTGATAGGGGAGAACAGAGATCCGATATGAGAGACTAGGTAGCTGGGTGACACCATTTTCCCCCCCCCCCGCGCATGCTCATACCCCCCTACAGGTGCCACAGCAATTCATCCCAGTAAGCTAAGCAGCGCCATCTAGTGGAGAAGGCAGCCATTAAACTAAGCCCCGCCCAAAATGGTCAACATCACTCTTCAGGAAAACAAGTCTCTCTGCCTGCTTAGTTTAAAGACTATAAAGCACTTCATAGTTCGACTTTTAGGGGAAAACAAAGTAATTTCAATTGTATTTCAGTCTGTTCGCTGGTCCATCTATTCAATTTTTTTTGGCTCTTTTTCATTTCTTTTCTTTTTCTTGAATAAAGAAAGAAAAAATCTATTTTTATTATAAATTTTTATTAAAAATATTTAAAAATGTTTTTCAACTATATTTTTACTTTTTTGTAATTTTTCAAATTCTATTATACTTCCATCATTTCATTTTATTCTATTTCAGGGTATTCATTTTTTTCAAATTTTCTAACAATTTCCTTTTTTCCCCCTTTTTTCTCTAATCTATCAAGCCCCTTTCAATACACAGACCAAAACACACCTAGGATCTAGCATCACTTATTTGATTTTTATGTGTGTGTATGTGTGTGTGTGTGTTGTTGTTTTTAATTTTTTAATTTTAATTTTCTTTTAAATTTTATTTTTTTACCTCATTAATTCCTTCTCTTCCTTCAAAGTGATGAAAAGAAGGAATTCACCCCAAAAGAAAGAGCAGGAAGAAATGACAGCCAAGGACTTAACCAACATAGATACAAGCAAGTGTCTGAACCAGAATTTAGAATCACAATAATAAAAATACTAGCTGAAGTTGAAAATATATAAGAATCCCACTCTGTGGAGATAAAAGAAGTAAAAGCTAGTCAGGATGAAATAAAAAAAAATGCTATAACTGAGCTGCAAACTCGACTAGATGACACGGAGGAAAGGATGGATGAGGCAGAGCAGCGAGTCACTGATATAGAGGACAAACTTATGGAGAATAATGAAGGAGAAAAAAAGAGGTGGACTAAGGAAAAAGAGCACGATTTAAGAATTACAGATCAGTGACTCATTAAAAAGGAATTACATCTAAATCATAAGGGTCCCAGAAGATGAAGAGAGAGAAAAAGGGGTAGAAGTGTTATGTGAGCAATTCATAGCAGAAAACTTTCCTAACCTGGGGAAGACACAGACATCAAAATCCAAGAAGCACAGAGGACTCCCATTAGATTCAACAAAAGCCAACATCAATAAGGCATATCACAGTCAAATTCACTAAATACTCAGGCAAAGAAACAATCATGAAAGTAACAAGGTGGGGGGGGAGTCCTTAACCTACAAGGGAATACAGATCAGGTTTGCAGCAGACATGTCCCCAGAAACTTGGCAGGCCAGAAAGCAGTGATAAGATGCATTCAATGTGCTGAATTGGAAAAATATGCGGCCAAGAATTCTATACCCAGCAAGTCTGTCATTCAAAATAGAAGGAGATATTAAAAGATTCCCAGACAAACAAAAATTAAAGGAGTTTGTGACTAAAGCAGCTGTGCAATAAATTTTAAGGGGGACTGCCTGAGGGGAGAAAAGACAAATAAATAATAAATAAATAAATAAATAAATAAATACTAAAAGCAACAAAGACTACAAAGGACCAGAGAACACCACCAGAAACTCCAACTCTACAAGCAACCAAATGATAATAAGTTCATCTTTCAATACTCACACTAAATGTAAATGGACTAAATGTTCTAATCAAAAGACATAGGGAATGGAATGGATAAGAAAACAAGATCCGTTCATATGCTGTTTACAAGAGACCCACTTTAGACCTAAGGACACTTTCAGCTTGAAAGTAAGGGGATGGATTACCATTTATCATGCTAATTGTTGACAAAAGAAAGCCTGAGTAGCCATACTTAGACAATCAAGACTTTAAAATAAAGACTGAAACAAGAGATGAAAAAGGACATTATAGCATAATTAAGGAGTCTATCCACCAAGAACACCTAACAATTATAAACATTTATGCTTCAAATGTGGCAACACCGGAATATATAAATAAAGTAATCACAAACATAAACTCATTGATGATAATACCAGAATACTAGGGGACTTCAACACGCCACATACAACAATGGGTAGATCATCTAATCAGAAAATCAACAAGGAAACAATGGCTTTTACTGACACACTGGACCAGATGGACTTAACAGATATATTTAGAACATTCCATCCTAAAGTAGCAGAATATACATTCTTCTCCAGGGCACATGGAACATTCTCCAGAATAGACCACATACTGGGACACAAATCAGCACTCGATAAGTTACAAAAAGATAGATATCACACTGTGCATATTTTCAGACCACAGTGCTATGAAACTTGAAATCAACCACAAGAAAATATTTGGAGAGGTAACAAATACTTGGAGACTGAAGAACATCTTACTAAAGAATGAATGGGCTAACCAAGAAGTTAAAGTGTACATGGAAGCCAATGTAAATGTAACACCAGAGCCCAAAATGTCTGGGACACAGCAAAGGCGGTCATAAGACGAAAGTATATAGCAATTCAGGCCTTCCTAAAGAAGGAAGAAAGGTCTCAGATACACAACCTAACCTTATGCCTTAAAATATCCAGAAAAAGAACAGTAAATAAAACCCCAAACCAGCAGGAGACAGGAAATAATAAAGATTAGAGCAGATATTAATGCTATTGAAACCAAAAAAACAAAAACAAAAACAAAAACAAAAACAGTAGAACAGATCAATGAAACCAGAAGCTGGTTCTTTGAAAGAATAAACAAAATTGATCAACCACTAGCCAGTTTGATCAAAAAGAACAAGGAAAGGACCCAAATAAATAAAATCAAGAAGGAAAGAGGAGAGATCACAACCAACACAGCAGAAATAAAAACAATAATAAGAGAATATTGTGAGCAATTATACGCCAATGAAATGGGCAATATGGAAGAAATGGACAAATTCCTAGAAACATATACACTACCAAAATGAAACCGGAAGAAATAGAAAATTTGAACAGACCCATCACCACTAAGGATATAGAATTAGTAATCAACAGTGTGCCAAAACAAGAGTACAGGGTCGGATGGCTTTCCAGGGGAATTCTACCAAACATTTAAGGAAGAGTTAGCACCTATTGTCTTGAAGCTGTTCCAAAAAAACAGAAATGGAATGAAAATTTCCAAACTCTTTCTATGAAGCCAGTATTACCTTAATTCCAAATCCAGACAAAGACCTCACTAAAAAGGAGAACTATAGACCAATTTCCCTGATGAACATGGGTGCAAAAATCCTCAACAAGATATTAGCCAACATGATCCATCAATACATTAAAAATTATTCACCACAAGCAAGTGGGATTTTTTACCTCGGATGCAGGCCTGGTTCAATATCCGCAAAACAGTCAATGTGATTCATCACATAAAAAAAGAAAGAACAAGAACCACATGATCCTCTCAATAGATGCAGAGAAAGCATTTGGCAAAATACAGCATATTTTCTTGATAAAAACCCTCAAGAATGGAGGGACATAAGGATCATACCTCGAGATAATAAAAGCCATATATAAAAGACCCAATGCTAATATCATCCACAATGGGGAAAAACAGAGTGCTTTCCCCCTAAGGTCAGGAACAAGACAGAGATGTCCACTCTTGCCACTGTTATTCAACATAGTATTGGAAGTCTTAGCCTCAGCAATTAGACAACACAAAGAAATAAAAGACATCTAAATCAGCCAGGAGGAGGTCAAATTTTCACTCTTTGCAGATGACATGATACTCTATGTGGAAAACCCAAAAGATTCCACAAAAAAACTGCTAGAACTGATTCATGAAGTCAGCAATATAAAATCAATGCACAGAAATAGGTTGCTTTCTTTTATATCAACAATGAAGCAACAGAAAGAGAAATCAAGGAATCGATCCCATTTACAGTAGCACCAAAAACCATAAAATACCTAGGAATAAATCTAACCAAAGAGGTGAAAAATCTATACACTGAAAATGATAGAAAGCTTATGAAAGAAATTGAAGAAGACACCAAAAAATGGAAAAAGATTCCATGCTCCTGGATAGCAAGAACAAATAGTGTTAAAATGTCGATACTACCCAAAGCAATCTACATATTCAATGCAATCTCTATCAAAATAATACCAGCATTCTTCACAGAGCTAGAAAAAATAATCCTAAAATTTGTATGGAACTAGAAAACACCCCGAATAGCCAAAACAAGCTTGAAAAAGAAAACCAAAGCTGGAGGCATCAAAATCCCGGACTTCAAGCTACACTACAAAGCCATAATCATCAAGACAGTATGGTACTGGCACAAGAACAGACACTCAGATCAATGGAAAAGAATAGAGAACCCAGAAATGGAGCCACAAACGTATAGCTAGCTAATCTTTGACAAAGCAGGAATAAAGAGAGTCTCTTCAGCAAGTGGTGCTGGGAAAACTGGACAGCAACATGCAGAAGAATGAACCTGGACCACGTTCTTACACCATACACAAAAATAAACTCAAAATGGATAAAAGACCTCAATGTAAGACAGGAAGCCATCAAAATCTTGCAGGAGAAAGCAGGAAAAAACGTCTTTGATCTTGGCCATAGCAACTTCTTACTCAAAATGTCTCTGGAGGCAAGGGAAAACAAAAGCAAAATGAACTGCTGGGACCTCATTAAAATAAAAAGCTTTTGCACAGCGAAGGAAACAATCAGCAAAACCAAAAGGCAACCAACAGAATGGGAGAAGATATTTGCAAATGACATATCAGATAAAGTATCCAAAATCTATAAAGAACTTATCAAACTCAACACCCAAAAAACAAATAATCCAGTGAAGAAATGGGCAAAAGACATGAATGGACACTTATCCAAAGAAGATATCCAGATGGCCAACTGCCACATGAAAAAATGCTCAACATCACTCATCATCAGGGAAATACAAATCATAACCACAATGAGATACCACCCGACACTTGTCAGAATGGCTAACATTAACAACTCAGGCAACAACAGATGTTGGCGAGGATGAAGAGAAAGAGGATCTCTTTTGCATTGTTGGTGGGAATGCAAGCTGGTGCAGCCACTCTGGAAAACAGTATGGAGGTGCCTCAAAAAACTAAAAATAGAACTACCGTACGACCCAGCAATTGTACTACTAGGCATTTATCCATGGGATACAGGTGTGCTGTTTCGAAGGGACACATGTACCCCCATGTTCATAGCAGCACTATCAACAATCGCCAAAGTATGGAAAGAGCCCAAATGTCCATAGATGGATGAATGTATAAAGAAGATGTGCTACATATATACAATGGAATATTACTCAGCAATCAAAAAGAATGAAATCTTGCCATTTGTAACTACTTGGATGGTACTAGAGGGTATTATGGTAAGTGAAATTAGTCGGAGAAAGACAAATATCATGAGACTTATCTCATATGAGGGCTTAAGACACAACAGATGAACACAAGGGAAGGGAAGCAAAAATATTATAATAACAGGGAGGGATACAAAACATAAGAGACCCTTAAACATGGAGAACAATCAGAGGGTTACTGGAGGGGGTATGTGAAGGGGGATAGGCTAAATGGGTAAGGGCATTAAGGAATCTAACGTTGAAATCATTATTGCACTATATATGCTAACTAACTTGGATATAAATTTAAAAAAATAAAATAAAATAAATTTAAATAAATAAAATAAACTATGAAAAATTGAAACAAACACAGAGAGTTTCTCGAAATGAGGAGATAGGAGAATATGTCCCAAATGAAAGAATGAGAGAAAACCACAGTAAAGGGCTAAGTGAAAAAGAAATAAATTATATGTGTAATTAATAGTTGAAAGTAATGTTCATAAAGATATTACCGGGGTTGAGAAAAAAGGAAATGAACTAAATGGGAATGTCATCAAAACAGAAATATGAAGAAGAACCAGTCAGAGATTAATAATTTAATAACTGAAATGAAAAGCATACTAGGGATATCTACAGCAGATTAAAGCATGCAAAAGGTGCATCAAAAATCAACAAAGAATTAAAAGTAGGAATAACTTCAGGAAACTCAGTATCTTCAACAATGTAATAACATTCACATCATAGGGTTACCAGAAAGAGAAGAGAGATACAAAGGAAGAGGAAACTTATTTAAAAAATAATAACTGAAAATTTCTCTAATGGAGAGAATGAAACAGATATTTATTTTTTTATTTATTATTTCAATATATGAAATTTATTGTCAAATTGGTTTCCATACAACACGCAGTGCTCATCCCAAAAGGTGCCCTCCTCAGTACCCATCATCCACCCTCCCCTCCCTCCCACCCCCCATCAACCCTCAGTTTGTTCTCAGTTTTTAACAGTCTCTTATGCTTTGGCTCTCTCCCACTCTAACCTCTTTTTTTTTTCCTTCCCCTCCCCCATGGGTTTCTGTTTCGTTTCTCAGGATCCACATAAGAGTGAAACCATATGGTATCTGTCTTTCTCTGGATGGCTTATTTCACTTAGCATCACACTCTCCAGTTCCATCCACGTTGCTACAAAGGGCCATATTTAATTATTTCTCATTGCCACCTAGTACTCCATTGTGTATATAAACCACAGTTTCTTTATCCATTCATCAGGTGATGGACATTTAGGCTCTTTCCATAATTTGGCTATTGTTGAGAGTGCTGCTATAAACATTGGGGTACAAGTGCCCCTATGCATCAGTACTCCTGTATCCCTTGGGTAAATTCCTAGCAGTGCTACTGCTGGGTCATAGGGTACATCTATTTTTAATTTTTTGAGGAACCTCCACACTGTTTTCCAGAGTGGGTGCACCAATTTGCATTCCCACCAACAGTGCAAGAGGGTTCCCGTTTCTCCACATCCTGTCCAGCATCTATAGTCTCCTGATTTGTTCATTTTGGCCACTCTGACTGGCGTGAGGTGATATGTGAGTGTGGTTTTGATTTGTATTTCCCTGATGAGGAGCGATGTTGAACATCTTTTCATGTGCCTGTTGGCCATCCGGATGTCTTCTTTAGAGAAGTGTCTATTCATGTTTTCTGCCCATTTCTTCACTGGGTTCTTTGTTTTTCGGGTGTGGAGTTTGGTGAGCTCTTTATAGATTTTGGATACTAGCCCTTTGTCCGATGTGTCATTTGCAAATATCTTTTCCCATTCCGTTGGTTGCCTTTTAGTTTTGTTGGTTGTTTCCTTTGCTGTGCAGAAGCTTTTTATCTTCATAAGGTCCCAGTAATTCATTTTTGCTTTTAATTCCCTTGTCTTTGGGGGTCTGTCGAGTAAGAAATTGCTATGGCTGAGGTCAGAGAGGTCTTTTCCTGATTTCTCCTCTAGAGTTTTGATGGTTTCCTGTCTCACATTCAGGTCCTTTATCCATTTTGAGTTTATTTTTGTGAATGGTGTGAGAAATGGTCTAGTTTCAACCTTCGGCATGTTGCTGTCCAGTACTCCCAGCACCATTTGTTACAGAGACTGTCTTTTTTCCATTGTATGTTCTTCCCGCTTTGTCAAAGATTAGTTGGCCATATGTTTGTGGGTCTAGTTCTGGGGTTTCTATTCTTTTCCATTGGTCTATGTGTCTGTTTTTGTGCCAATACCATGCTGTCTTGATGATGACAGCTTTGTAGTAGAAGCTAAAGTCTGGGATTGTGATGTCTCCTGCTTTGGTCTTCTTCTTCAAAATTACTTTGGCTATTCGGGGCCTTTTGTGGTTCCATATGAATTTTAGGATTGCTTGTTCTAGTTTTGAGAAGAATGCTCGTGCAATTTTGATTGGGATTGCATTGAATGTGTAGATAGCTTTGGATAGTATTGACATTTTGACAATATTTATTCTTCCAATCCATGAGCATGGAATGTTTTTCCATTTCTTTATATCTTCTTCAATTTCCTTCATAAGCTTTGTATAGTTTTCAGCATACAGATCTTTTACATCTTTGGTTAGATTTATTCCTAGGTATTTTATGCTTCTTGGTGCAATTGTGAATGGGATCAGTTTCTTTATTTGTCTTTCTGTTGCTTCATTGTTAGTGTATAAGAATGCAACTGACTTCTGTACATTGATTTTGTATCCTGCAACTTTGCTGAATTCATGTATCAGTTCTAGCAGACTTTTGTTGGAGTCTATCGGATTTTCCATGTATAATACCATGTCATCTGCAAAAAGCGAAAGCTTGACTTCATCTTTGCCAATTTTGATGCCTTTGATTTCCTTTTGTTGTCTGATTGCTGATACTAGAACTTCCAACACTATGTTAAACAACAGCGGTGAGAGTGGGCATGCCTGTCTTGTTCCTGATCTCAGGGAAAAAGCTGTCAGATTTTCCTCATTGAGGATGATGTTAGCTGTGGGCTCTCCATAAATGGCTTTAATGATCTTTAAGTATGTTCCTTCTATCCGGACTTTCTCGAGGGTTTTTATTAAGAAAGTTTACTGAATTTTGTCAAATGCTTTTTCTGTATCGATTGACAGGATCATATGGTTCTTCTCTTTTCTTTTATTAATGTGATGTATCACGTTGATTGATTTGCGAATGTTGAACCAGCCCTGCATCCCAGGAATGAATCCTACTTGATCATGGTGAGTAAGTCTTTTTATATGCTGTTGAATTCGATTTGCTAGTATCTTATTGAGAATTTTTGCATCCATAGTCATCAGGGATATTGGCCTGTAGTTCTCTTTTTTACTGGGTCTCTGTCTGGTTTAGGAATCAAAGCAATACTGGCTTCATAAAAGGAGTTTGGAAGTTTTCCTTCCCTTTGTATTTTTTGGAATAGCTTGAGAAGGATAGGTATTATTTCTGCTTTAAACGTCTAGTAGAACTCCCCTAGGAAGCCATCTGGTCCTGGACTCTTATTTGTTGGGAGATTTTTGATAACTCATTCAATTTCTTCGCTGGTTATGGGTCTGTTCAAGCTTTCTATTTCCTCCTGGTTGAGTTTTGGAAGAGTGTGGGTGTTTAGGAATTTGTGCATTTCTTCCAGGTTGTCCAATTTGTTGGCATATAATTTTTCATAGTATTCCCTGATGTTTGCTTGTATCTCTCAGGGATTGGTTGTAATAATTCCATATTCATTCATGATTTTATCTATTTGGGTCATCTCCCTTTTCTTTTTGAGAAGCCTGGCTAGAGGTTTATCAATTTTGTTTATTTTTCCAAAAAACCAACTCTTGGTTTCATTGATCTGCTCTACAGTTTTTTTTAGATTCTATATTGTTTATTTCTGCTCTGATCTTTATAATTTCTCTTCTTCTCCTGGGTTTGGGGTGTCTTTGCTATTCTGCTTCTATTTCCTTTAGGTGTGCTGTTAGATTTTGTATTTGGGATTTTTCTTGTTTCTTGAGATAGGCCTGGATTGCAATGTATTTTCCTCTCAGGACTGCCTTTGCTGCATCCCAAAGTGTTTGGATTGTTGTATTTTCATATTCATTTGTTTCCATATATTTCTTAATTTCTTCTTTAATTGCCTGGTTGACCCATTCATTCTTTAGTAGGGTGTTCTTTAACCTCCATGCTTTTGGAGGTTTTCCAGACTTTTTCCTGTAGTTGATTTCAAGCTTCATCACATTGTGGTCTGAAAGTATGCATGGTATGATTTCAATTCTTGTATACTCATGAAGGGCTGTTTTGTGACCCAGTATGTGATCTATCTTGGAGAATGTCCCATGTGCACTCGAGAAGAAAGTATATTCTGTTGCTTTGGGATGCAGAGTTCTAAATATATCTGTCAAGTCCATCTGATCCAATGTATCATTCAGGGCCCTTGTTTCTTTATTGACCATGTGTCTAGATGATGTATCCATTTCTGTAAGTGGAGTGTTAAAGTCCCCTGCAATTACCACATTCTTATCAGTAAGGTTGCTTATGTTTGTGAGTAATTCTTTTATATATTTGGGGGCTCCCGTATTCTGTGCATAGAAATTTATAATTGTTAGCTCTTCCTGATGGATAGACCCTGTGATTATTATATAATTCCCTTCTTCATGTCTTGTTACAGCCTTTAATTTAAAGTCTAGTTTGTCTGATATAAGTATGGCTACTCCAGCTTTCTTTTGACTTCCAGTGGCATGATAAATAGTTCTCCATCCCCTCACTCTCAATCTGAAGGTGTCCTCAGATCTAAAATGAGTCTCTTGTAGACAGCAAATAGATGGGTCTTGTTTTTTTATCCATTCTGAGACCCTATGTCTTTTGGTTGGCGCATTTAGTCCATTTACATTTAGTGTTATTGTAGAAAGATATGGGTTTAGAGTCATTGTGATATCCGTAGGTTTCATGCTTGTAGCAATCTCTGGTACTTTGTCTCACAGGATCCCCCTTAGGATCTCTTGTAGAGCTCGTTTAGTCATGACGAATTCCTTCAGTTTTTGTTTGTTTTGGAAGACCTTTATCTCTCCTTCGATTCTAAATGACAGACTTTATTGATAATGGATTCTTGGCTGCATATTTTTTCTGTTCATCGCGTTGAAGATCTCCTGCCATTCCTTTCTGGCCTGCCAAGTTTCAGTAGAGAGATCGGTCACGAGTCTTATAGGTCTCCCTTAGTTGTTAGAGCACGTTTATCCCTAGCTGCTTTCAGAATTTTCTCTTTATCCTTGTATTTTGCCAGTTTCACTATGATATGTCATGCAGAAGATCGATTCAAGTTACATCTGAAGGGATTTCTCTGTGCCTCTTGGATTTCGATGCCTTTTTCCTTCCCCAGATCTGGGAAGTTCTCAGCTATTATTTCTTCAAGTACAACTTCAGCACCTTTCCCTCTCTCTTCCTCCTCTGGAATATCATTTATGCATAGATTATTTCTCTTTAGTGCATCACTTAGTTCTCTAATTTTCCCCTCATACTCCTGGGTTTCTTCTTCTCTCTTTTTCTCGGCTTCTTCTTTATCCATAATTTTATCTTCTAGTTCACCTATTCTCTCCTCTGCCTCTTCAATCCGAGCCATAGTTGTCTCCATTTTATTTTGCAACTCATTGATAGCAATTTTTAGCTCCTCCTGGCTGTTCCTTAGTCCATTGATCTCTGTAGCAAGAGATTCTCTGCTTTCCTTTATACAGTTTTCAAGCCCAGCTATTAATTTTATGACTATTATCCTAAATTCACTTCTGTTATTTTGTTTAAATCATTTTTGATCAGTTCGTTAGCTGTTGTTATTTCCTGGACGTTTTTCTGAGGGGAATTCTTCTGTTTGGTCATTTTGGATAGTCCCTGGAGTGGTGCAGAACTGCAGGGCACTTCCCCTTTGCTGTCTTGAGTAACTCGCATTTGTGGGTGGGGCAGCAGTCAGACCTGATGTCTGCCCCCAGCCCACCACTGGGACCACATTCAGACTGGTGTGTGCCTTCTTTTTCCCTCTCCTAGGGGCAAGATTCACTGTGGGGTGGCGTGGCCCTTCTGGGCCACTTGCACACTGCCAGGCTTGCGGTGCTGGGGATCTGGCATATTAGCTGGGGTGGATAAGCAAGGTGCACAAGGGCAGGAGGGGCAAGCTCAGCTAGCTTCTCCTTTGGTGATCCGCTTCATGATGGGCCCTGCAGCAGCGGGAGGGAGTCAGACCCGCCGCCGGAGGGTTTGGATCCACAGAAGCACAGCGTTGGGTGTTGGTGCGGTGCAAGCAATTTCCCTGGCAGGATCTGGTTCCCTTTGGGATTTTGGCTGGGGGATGGGCAAGGGAGATAGCCCTGGTGAGCGCCTTTGTTCCCCACCAAACTGAGCTCTGTCGTCCCGGGGCTCAGCATCTCTCCCTCCAGTTGTCCTCCAGCCTTCCCGCTCTCTGAGCAGAGCTGTTAACTTATAACCTTCCAGATGTTAAGTTCTGCTCACTGTCTGAACACGCTCCGTCCTTGCCTCACACTGCCTTGCCTCCCTTCCTACCCTCTTCCGTGGGCCTCTCGTCTGAGCTTGGCTCTGGAGACTCTGTTCTGCTAGTCTTCTGGTGGCTTTTTGGGTTATTTAGGCAGGTGTAGGTGGAATCTAAGTGATCAGCAGGACGCGGTGAGCCCAGCGTCCTCCTATGCCACCATCTTCCTCCTATAATCTCCAGATATTTAAGTAAAGGAGACACAGAGAGCCTATAATATAAACTCAAAGAGGTCCTCATCAAAACACATAATAAGTAAAATGGAAAAATGGTATAATAAAGTGAAAATTTTATTTTATTCTTTAAAAGTTTAAAAAATTTTTAAATGCTTATTTATTTTTGAGAAGGAGTACAGAGAGAGGGAATGAGGGAACAAGTAGGGTAGGGGCAGAGCGAAGGGTACAGAGGATCCTATGCAGGATCTGTGCCACATACAGCAATGAGCCCAATGAGGGGTTTGAACTCACATGATGTCATGACCTGAGCCAAAGTTGGACACTAAGCCACCCAGGCATCCCTAAAGATAAAATTTTAACTAGCAAGAGAAAAGAAAATAGTTACAAGGCAAACAGCATAAAGCTATGATCTGATTTTTCAGCACAAATTTTACAAGTCAAAAGTGAGTGGTATAATATATTCAAAGTTCTGAAGTGGGGGGGACTACAGCCAAGAATACTTTATTAGGAAAGAAATCACTCAAAATAGAAAGAGAGAGAAAATTTCCCAGACAAACAAAAGTTAAAGACATTCATTATCACTAAACCATACTTAAAAGAAATATTAACATGAATTATTTAATTGGAAATTAAACCCTATACCTAGAAGTAAGAAAAGCATGAAAGGGAAAAATTCACAGGTAAAAGCAAACAGAGCAAAGGTAGTAGATTAAGAACTTATAAAACTAGTATAGAGGTTAAATCAAATAGTGATAAATCAATTATATCTACAACAGTTAGTTAAGGAATACATAAAATAAATTGTGTAAAATATGGCATATACATAAAGCAGGGAGGAAGAGTAAAGATTTAGTGTTTTTTGAATGTGTTTAAGTTAAGTGATCATCAACTTAATAGAATGTTATACACAGAAGATGTTGCATATGAACCCAGTGGTAAACACAAATCAAAAACCTATAATAGACACACAAAAAATAAGAACAAAAGAATCCACTCCCAACACTGAAGAAAGCCATCAAACCAGAAGCAAGAAGAGTAAGAGAAGAAAAATAGGAAAAGAGAAGAACTACAAAAACAACCAGAAAAAATAAACAAAATGGCAACAAGTACATACTTATCAATAATTATTCAATATGTAAGTGGACTAAATGTTCCAATAAAAAAATAGGGTAACAAGGGTAACAATGTATTAAAAAAAAAACAAGACCCATCTATATGCTGCCTACAAGAGATGCACTTCACATTTAAAGGCATATACAGATAGAAAGTGGAGGGATGGAAAAATACATACCATTAAAATGAAAATGAAAAAAAAACTGGGGTAGCAATACTTCTTTCAGACAAAATAGACTTTAAAACAAAGATTGTAGCATGAAACAAAGAGGTTTCCACACAGTGATAATGGGATAAATCTAACAAGAGGATATAATAAATATCTGTGAATCCAGCATAGGAATACCTAAATACATAAAGCAAATATTAATGGACATAAAGAGAAAAATTGATGGCAATACAATAGGGAACTTTAACACCTCAATTACATCACTGAATAGATCATCCAGGCAGAAAATTAATATGGAAACAGTAGCTTTGAAACACACCTTAAACCACACGGACCTAACAGATATATACAGAACATTCTATCACAAAACAACAGAACATGCATTATTTTCAAGTGCACAAGAAATATTCTCCAGGATAAATCTCATATTAGGCCACGGAGCATGTTTCAATAAATTTGAAATAATTAAAATAATATCTAGCATCTTTTCCAACCACAATGCTATGAAATTAGAAATCAATTACAAGAAAAAATCTGGGGAAAAAAACCCCCACAAACACATGGTGGCTAAACAACATTGATACTAAACAAAAAAACGGGTCAACTAGGAAATCAAAGACAAAATAAAAAAGTACATGGACAAAAATGGAAATGAAAACACAATGGTCTAAAATGTTTTGGATTCAGCAAAAGTTTTTCTAAGAGGGAAATTTATAGTAATACAGGCTTACCTCAAGAAATAATAAAAATATCAAATAATCTAACCTTACACCTAAATGAATTAGAAAAAGGAAAATGAACAAGGCCCAAAGCTAGTAGAAGGAAAGTAATCATAAAGATTAGGGTATAACAAATAAAATAGAGACAAAAAATAGAAAAAAAAAATCAATGAAACCAAGAGCTGATTCTTTGAAAAGATAAACACAATTGATAAACCTTCAGTCAGACTTCTCAAGAAAAAAACAGAGGATGGAAATAAAATTAAAAATGAAAAAGGAAACATAAGAACTCACACCACAGAAAAGCAAAGGATTATAAGAGAATATTGTGAAAAATTATATGTTAACAAATTGACAACCTAAAAAAATGGAGTCCTAGAAACATATAATTTTCCAAAACTGAATCAGGGAAAAATAGAAAATTGGAACAGATTAATAGTAATGAAAGTGAATCAGTATTCAAAAAACTCTCAACAAATGGAAGTCCAGGACCAGATTGCTTCACAGGTGAATTCTCCCAAATATTTAATACAAATTTAATACCTATTTTTCTAAAAGTATTCAAAAAAAATAAAAGAGGAAAGAAAGATTCCACATTTATTCCATGAGGCTAGCGTTACCCTGATACCAAAAGCAGATAAAGAGGGGTGCCTGTATGTCTCAGTCAGCTAAGCATCTGACTCTTGATTTCAGCTCAGATCATGATCACAGTTTGTGAGTTCAAGCCCCGCACTGGGCTCTGGGCTGACTTGTGGACCCTGCTTGGGATTCTCTCTCTCCTTCTCTCTCTCTGCCTCTCCCCTGCTTGCTCTAGCTCTCTCTCTTTCTCAAAATAAATAAAAGTATTTAAAATAATTTTTTAAAGCAGATAAAGACGCTACAGAAAAACCCTACAAGCCAATACCTTAATGAACATAGATACAAAAATCCTCAACACAGTATTTGCAAACTGATTTCAACAATACATTACAAAATTATTCACCACGATTAAATAGGAATTATTCTATGGATGCCAGGATGGTTCAGTATTCATAAGTCAATATGACATATCACATTAACAAGAAGAAGGATAAAAACCATTGATAATGTGAATAAATGCAAAAAAAAGCATTTGGCGAAATACATCTATTCATGATAAACACTCTCTACAAAGCAGGTTTAGAGGGAACATACCCCCAATATAATACAAGCCATACATTAAAACAAAACTACAATTAACATTATAATCAATGGTGAAAATTGAGAGCTATTCTTCTAATGTCAAAAACAAGACAAGGATATATCTTCTCACTACTTTCACTCAACATAGTACTGAAAATCCTACCTGTGGCAATCAGACAAGAAAAATAAATAAAAGACATTCAAATTGGTAAGTAAAAAGTAAAACCAACTGTTTGCAGATGGTATCATACTATTATATAGAAAATCTTAAAGACCCCACTAAAAAAGAACTATTAGAACTGATAAATAAATTCAATAAAGTTGCAAGATACAAAATTCATATTCATAAATTGGTTTCATTTCTGTACACTAATAATTAAGTTGGAGAAAAAGAAATTAAGAGATTTCTGAGGAAGATTATGGAGAAGGAGGACCCTAAGCTCAACTTGTCCCATGGTTACAACTAGGTTACAGCCAAATCAATGTAAATAACCTAGAAAACTACACAAAGACTGGCAGAACAAACTCTCCACAGCTAAATATAGAGAATAGGCCATATCAAAGTGGGTAGGAAGGGCAGAGAAGTGTTCTGGAGCTAAATGGACTTGCCATACTGTCCACAGGAAGAAGGGACTCTGTGAGCATGGAGAAAGAAAAGAAACAGATTGTCACCCCAGGCACCCCAGGCATAGGAAGCCCACATAGGGAAAAGAAATCCCCCTAACATTTGGCTTTGAAAACCAGAGGGACAAAATTTCTCCAGTTCTTACAATCAAGTGGGCTTAAAACCTGGAACTAGAGAAAACTGAGTCCCTACCCTTTTTTTTTTTTAAATTTTTTTAACGTTTATTTATTTTTGAGACAGGGAGAGACAGCATGAACGGGGGAGGGTCAGAAAGAGAGGGAGACACAGAATCTGAAACAGGCTCCAGGCTCTGAGCTGTCAGCATAGAGCCTGACGTGGGGCTCGAACTCATGGACTGCGAGATCATGACCTGAGCCGAAGTCGGATGCTTAACCGACTGAGCCACCCAGGTGCCCCTACTACCCTACCCTTAAGGATATAGCACAACAAAGAGCCTCACAGAGATACAGCAGATAAACAGCAATTTGAAAAATGCCTGGGGTAATATAGGAGTGATATTTGTTTGCTAATCACAGAGCTTCTACTGGAAAGGCAGGGCTCTTTGGGAGACTTCTCCAGGAAGAAAGGAATTCGTGGGTTCCAATTCCCTCCTCCACCAGCCCCCCCCGCCAAGCCTAGACATGTTGATACCCGTGGGAACCAGCACAACACCAAGACTTGCTATCTAACTTGCTAACAGTGTGTCCTATTCCTGTGTTCTGCATATATACCCCCTCCAGCAAGCCCTTGGCTCCACGTTCCCTCCCACAGCACACCCACACAAGCTTTGCTAACAGTGACACCCACTATCACATTCTTTTGTGTACATGCCCCCTCCAGCCAGGCCTCAGCTCCAGGTTTCCTCCCACAGTGGGACTGCACAAACTTTCTAACTCTGTGTATCCCACACCCAAACACTTCTGCAGATGTGCTATGTCCAACCTGGTTTGCCTCAAACACCTGCACTGCAAGTCTCCTTTCCCAGTGGAACAGTGCAGAACATGCAACCTGCCTCCACATTCTCCTGCATAAGTGTTATTGCATCTCTGGCAAATGCCGCATCTGACTCAATTTAAGCCCAAGATGGCCCAAGACTGTTCCACTAACAACACAGAAACCAAACCCTGTCTACAACAGGGAAAAGAACCATTGTGGCCTACTGAACTGAGTGCAAAAGCAGCTCAGCTGCAATCACACATAAAAGACACCCCTGAAGTGCTAAGTGTGGGTGAACAAGGGATATTGCACTGCAGGACATTACATGACCTTTTTTTCATAAGGCCACTAGTTTCAGGAGCAAGAGACGTAGCTGACATTTCTAGCACAGAGAAATAGACCCAGAGAGCTAGACAAAATGAGAAGAGAGAGGAATATGTCCCAAATGAAATAACAGGACAAATTCACAGCAAGAGAGCTAAATGAACTGGAGATAAGCAATATGCCTGATAGAGAATTTAAAGTAATGGTCATAAAGATATTCAGCAGACTTGAGAAAAGAGTGGAGGACTTCAGTGAGATCTTTAAAAACGTTAGAAAACATAAAAAAGAACTAATAACACATGAAGAGGTCAATAACTGAAATTAAAAATGTACTAGATGGAATAAATAGTAGACTAGAGGAATCAGGAAAATGGATCAGTGACCTAGAGAAAAGAGTAATGGAATGAAATCAAGAGAGAGAAAAAAAACAGAAAAGAGTAAAAATAATTTAAAAAATGAAAATAAACCTAGGGAACTCAGTGACACAATCAAGTGTGATAATATTCACATTATAGGGGTCCTAAAAAGAGAAGAAAGAGAAAAGGAAAATTTATTTGAAGAAATAATAGCTGAAATATTTCCAAATCTGTGGGAAAAAAACCCAGAAACCCAAATCTGAGAGGCCTAGAGAGACCCCCCACAAAATCAACCCAAGGAGGTTCACACCAAGATGTATAGTTATTAAAATAGCAAAAAGTAATTATAAGGAGAGAATTTTAATATTATCAAGATAAAAGAATACAGTTATGTACAATGGAAACTCCATAAATCTATCAGCTGATTTTTCAGCAGGAAATTTGCAGGCCAGGAGGTAGTAGCATGATATATTCAAAGTGCTAAGAGAAAAATGGAAAAAAAAAAAAAAACTGCTCCCAAGAATACTCTATCCAAAAAGGCTGTCTTTCAGAATAGAAGGAATGACAAAGTTTTCCAGAAAAACAAAAAAAGGGATCCATGACCACTAAACCAGCCCTACAAGAAATGTTAAAGGGGACATTTTGAGTGGAAAGGAAAGGCCATAAGTAGGAGTAAGAAAAGTAGAAAGCAACAAAACAGTAAAAATAAGTATATCTACAAAAATCAGCAAAGGAATTCACAAAATAAAAGGATCTAAAATATGACACAATACACCTGAAACATGAAAGGTAGACAAGTAAAGAATGAGTTCAAACTTGAGTGACAATCAACTTATGCATATCCTATATGGATAAGATGTTATATACAAACCTAATGGTAACCACAAATCAAAAACATATAATGGATATGCAACAAATAAAGAGAAGGGAACCCAAGTATATCACTAAATGAAGCCAACAAACCATGATAAAAGAAAGCAAGGAAAGGAAGTAATAGAAAAGAATTACAAAAACAACCATAAAACAAGTAACAATATGGCAATAAGTACACATATATCAGTAATTACTTAAAATTTAAATGGACTAAATGCTCCAGCCAAAAGACATAGGGTGACAGAATGGATAAAAAAGCTAGACCCATTAACATGCTACTTAAAGAGACTCATTTCAGCCCTAAAGTCACACACAGATTGAATGTGAAGGGATGGAGAAGCATTATTTTGCAAATGGAAGTGCAAAGAAAGGGTAGCAATACTTACATCAGACAAAATAGACTTTAATTTTTTTAATGTTTATTTATTTTTGAGAGAGAGACAAAGCATGAGCAGGGGAGAGGCAGAGAGGGAGGGAGGGACAGAATCTGAAGCAGGCTTGAAGCTCTGAGCTGTCAGAACAGAGCTTGATGCAGACCTCGAACTACGGACCACAAGATCATGACCTGAGCCAAAGTTGGATGCTTAACTGACTGAGCCAACCAGGTGCCCAGACAAAATAGACTTTAAAACAAAGACTGGGGATGCCTGGGTGGCTCAGTCAGTTGAGCATCTGACTCTTGATTTTGGCTTAAGTCATGATTCCAGGGTTGTAGGATCGAGCCCTGTTTGTGGCTCTATGCTAAGCATGAAGCCTGCTTAAGATTCTCTGTTTCTTTCTTTCTCTCCCTCTGCCTCTCTCCCCTGCTTGTGCTCACTCTGTCTCTAGTCTTTGAGATATATAGACAAGAGACAAAGAAGGACACTATATAATCATATGTAGAGCAATCTGATAAGAAATTAAAACAATTGTAAATATTTTCATATGCAACATGGGAGCACCCATATATAAACAGCTAATAACAAAAATAAAAGGCCTGATCAATAGTAATACAATAATAGTAGGGGACTTTAACACCCCAGCTACATCAATGGATAGATTATCTGAACAGAAAATCCAACAGGGAAACTGTGGCTTTGAATGACACACTGAACCAGATGGATATAACAGATATATTCAGAATACTACATCCTAAAACATCAAAATACACACCCTCATTGATCACATGTTAGGCTAAAAAACAAGTGTCAACAAATCCAAAAGGATCAAAGTCATACCATGCATCTTTTCTGACCACCATGCTATTAAATTAGAAATCAACCACAGAGAAAATCTGAATGACCACAAATACATGGACACTAAAAAACATGTTACCAAACAAATGATGCCAACCATGAAATAAAAAAGAATTTTTTTTAAATACATGGAAACAAATGAAAATGAAAACACAATGATCCAAACTCATTGAGATTCAGCAAAAAGAGTTCTAAGAGGGAAGTTCATAGCAATACAGGACTATCTCACAAGGTAAGAAAAATCTCAAATAAAACACAAAACCTTACACCTAAAGGAGCTACAAAAGAGAGCAAACAAGCCCAAAACCAGCAAAAGGAAGACAATAATAAAGATTAGTGCAGAAATTAATGAAATAGAAACTATTTATTTCTATCAATGAAATAGAAACAATAGGAAAAATCAATGAAACCAAGAGATGGTTTGAAAAAATCGGCAAAATTGAAAAAAAATTTAGCCATACTCCGAAAAAAAAGTTAGAGAACTCAAATAAACCAGAAACAAAATAGGAGAAATTATAACCAAAATAACATAAATACAAAGTATTATAGGAGAATATTATGAAAAATTATATGCCAACATGTTGCACATGTTCAAAAAATGGATAAATTCCTAGAGTCATATAACTTCCCAAAACTGAATCAGGAAAAATTGAAAATTAGGACAGACCAATTTCCAGCAATAGAATTAAACCAGAAATCAAAACAATCCCAACAAGCACAAGTCCGTGATCAGATGCCTTCTAAAGTATATTCTACCAAATATTTAAACAAGGGTTAATGCCTATTCTTCTCAAACTATTCAAAAAAATTAAAATAGGTAGGAAAGATTCCAAATTCATTCTAGGAGGCCACCATTAGCCTGATACCAAAACCAGATAAAGATACTATAAAAAAAAAAGAGAGAGAGGACTACAGGCCAATATCTCTGACGAACACATGAAAAAATTCTCAACAAAATTTTAACAAACCAAATTGAACAATATATTTAAAAATATGATTCACCACAACCTAATGAAATTTATTCACAGTTGCTAGGGTGATTCCCAGAACTAGAAAAAATAATCCTATATTTTTTGGAAGTACAGAAGTCTTTGAATAGTCAAAGCAATCTTGAGGAAGAAAACAAAGCTAGAGGTATCCCTATCCTAGAGGTATCTAATTACCTAGAGGTATCTTCAGTTTTGAATACAGTACTACAAAGCTGCAGTAATCAAAACATTAATGGTACCAGCAAAAAAATAAACACAATGGAAGAGGATACAGATCCTTGAAATAAACCCACACTTATACGGTCAATTAATTTTATATGAAAAAGACAAAAATATGTAATGGACAAAAGATAGTCTTTTCAATAACTGGTGTTGGGAAAATTGCACAGCTACATGCAAAAGAATGAAAATGGACTGGTTTTTTGCACCTTACACAAAAATAAACTCAAAATGGATTGAAGCCTAACTGTAAAACCCCAAATTATAAAATCTCTAAAAGAAATCATAGGCAATAATCTCTTGGACATTAGCCTTACCAAAATATTTATGGATATGTCCCATAAGGCAAGGGAAACAAAACAACACAACACAAAACAAAACAAAACAAACTGTGAGACACAGCAAAACAAACAAACAAAAAAACAATCACACACCATAGGAATCCATCAGTAAAACAAAAGGCAACCTAGTGAATGAGATAATATAGTTGTAAATGTTACATCCAATAATGGGTTAATATCTAAAATATATAAAGAAAATTTTACAACTTAACATCAAAAAGCATCAATTAACAATGTGCAGAAGACCTGAGGACATTTTTCCAAAGAAGACTACAGACGCCCAACAGATGAAAAGAAACTCAACATCACTAATCATCAAGGAAATGCAAATCAAAACCACAATGAAGTATCACCTCACCCTGTGAGAATTGTTAGAATCAAAAACAAGAGAAATAGTAATTGTTGGTGAGAATGTGCAGAAAAATGAACACTTCTGCCCTGTTGATGGGAATGTAAATTCAGGCAGCCACAGTGGAAAACAGTGTGGAGGTCCCTTAAAAATTAAAAATAAAAATACCATGTAATCAAGTAATTCTACCACTGGGTATTTATCCAAAGAAAACAACAATGCTGACTCAAAAAGATATATGCACCTTTCTATGTTTATTGCAGCATTATTTACTATAGTCAAAATATGGAAGCAACTCAAGTGTCCATTGATAGATGAGTGGATAAAGATGTGAGATATATATTTATCTCATATTCATATCTCATATTCATATATATGAGTATTACCTAGCCACAAAAAATGAGTTCTTGCCATTTGTGCCAACATGGATGGACTTATAGAATAGGATGCTAAGTGGTATATGTCAGGGAAAGACAAATACCATGTGATTTCACTTATATGTGAAATCTTAAACAAACAACAACAACAAAATATACTCTTAAATGCACAGAACAAAATGGTGGCTGCCAGAGGGTATCTGTGTAAAGAAATGGGGCATGTAAGTAAAAAGGATTAAGAGGTATAAGCTTCCTGCTCTAAAATAAGTAAGTCATTGAGATGAAAAGTACAACATAGGGAATATAATCAATAATGTTGTAATAATGTTATAAGATGACAAATGGTGACTACACTTATGCTGAATTTTGAGTAACATATAGAATTGTTAAATCAATATATGGTACACCTGAAAGTAATATAATATTATATGTTAATTACACTTCAATAAAAAATAGTAAAAGAGACAAATAACAATTTAATTAAAAAATTGTTCAGAATTTAATACTTCACCAAAGAAGTGTACAGATGACAAACAAACATATGAAAAGATGCTCCATATCATATGTCTCCAGGGAACCGTATACTAAGACAGCTATGTGATCATACTACATACCTATTAGAATGCAAATATCTAGAACAACAATAATATCAAATGTTGGTGAGGATGTTGAACTACAGGAAGTCTCATTTGTTGCTGATTGAAATATAAAATGACATAGCCACTTTGGAAGGCAGTTTGGCATCTTTTACCAAACTTAAAAACTCTTTTACTATATGATCCAGCAAACAGGCTACTGGTATTTACCCAAAGATATTTATGTCCATGAAAAACCTGTACATGGATGTTTATGGCAGCTTCATTCACAATTGCCAAAACTTGAACAAATTAAGTTGTCCTTTATTTGGTGAATGGAGAAATAAACTTTGTTTAATCTAAACAATGGAACATTATTCAGCACTAAAAAGAAGTAAGCTATTAAGCCATGACAAAATATGTAGAAAATATAAATGCATATTACTAAATTTAAAAAAAAGCCAATCTGAAAAGAGTACATGTGATTCTAACTATATGACACTTTGGAAAAGGCAAAGCTATGGAGATAGCAAAAAACGTTAGTGGGCCAGGAAGGAGGGTGGGATGAATAGGCAATGCACAGATAATTTTTAATGAAGTAAAACTACTCTGTCTGATACTATAAGGGTGGCTACATGTCATTATACATTTGTCCAAATTCATGGAATGTACAAAACCAAGAGTGAACCCTAAGGTAACTATGTACTTTGGGTAATCACCATGTGCCAATGTAAGCTCATCAACTATAATGAATGCATCTTTTCTTGGTGGAGTTGATAATGTGGGCATTATCTTTATTATGTCTTTGCATATGTGGGTATTGGGGAAACATGGGAAATTTCTGTGCATCCTGCTCAATATTGCTGTGAACCTAAAATTGCTCTAAAAACTAAAGTTTATTAAAAATTTACTTACTTTTGGTTTTTCAGCATTGAAATATAAGAGTCTAATGTGATACAGGACAGAAAATAGAGTCTTCTCTCAGTGAACAAACTAACTTTGATGCTTTGGGTTTATTCAAGGGGACTAATTTGAAAGTTGCAAGTATGGTGCTTGCTGATGAAGAAAAATTAAAAATTGTTTTCCAGGATTAATGAACAAGTCATTTCAATTAAAAGAAATCATTAAAATGAAAGTTCCATTTTCTGTAGAAGTCTGCATAGTACTTTAAATAAATTGTTTATTTTTTAGAGATTTGCTTAAGGACTTAATTATGTAAATTTATTTAAAGTTAATAGAGGTTTTTTTTTTTTTAATATATGAAATTTACTGTCAAATTGGTTTCCATACAACTCCCAGTGCTCATCCCAAAAGGTGCCCTCCTCAATACCCATCACCCACCC
>NC_064817.1:100117599-100171222 GCF_023721935.1 Panthera uncia
TTTTTTTTTTTTTTTTTCCTTCCCCTCCCCCATGGGTTTCTGTTATGTTTCTCAGGATCCACATAAGAGTGAAACCATATGGTATCTGTCTTTCTCTGTATGGCTTATTTCACTTAGCATCACACTCTCCAGTTCCATCCATGTTGCTACAAAAGGCCATATTTCATTTTTTCTCATTGCCACGTAGTATTCCATTGTGTATATAAACCACAATTTCTTTATCCATTCATCAGTTGATGGACATTTAGGCTCTTTCCATAATTTGGCTATTGTTGAGAGTGCCGCTATAAACATTGGGGTACAGGTGCCCCTATGCATCAGTACTCCTGTATCCCTTGGAAATTCCTAGCAGTGCTATTGCTGGGTCATAGGGTAGGTCTATTTTTAATTTTCTGAGGAACCTCCACACTGCTTTCCAGAGCGGCTGCACCAATCTGCATTCCCACCAACAGTGCAAGAGGGTTCCCATTTCTCCACATCCTCTCCAGCATCTATAGTCTCCTGATTTCTTCATTTTGGCCACTCTGACTGGCGTGAGGTGGTATCTGAGTGTGGTTTTGATTTGTATTTCCCTGATAAGGAGCGACGTTGAGCATCTTTTCATGTGCCTGTTGGCCATCCGGATGTCTTCTTTAGAGAAGTGTCTATTCATGTTTTCTGCTCATTTCTTCACTGGGTTATTTGTTTTTCGGGTGTGGAGTTTGATGAGCTCTTTATAGATTTTGGATACTAGCCCTTTGTCCGATGTGTCATTTGCAAATATCTTTTCCCATTCCGTTGGTTGCCTTTTAGTTTTGTTGGTTGTTTGCTTTGCTGTGCAGAAGCTTTTTATCTTCATAAGGTCCCAGTAATTCATTTTTGCTTTTAATTCCCTTGCCTTTGGGGATGTGCCGAGTAAGAGATTGCTACGGCTGAGGTCAGAGAGGTCTTTTCCTGCTTTCTCCTCTAAGGTTTTGATGGTTTCCTGTCTCACATTCAGGTCCTTTATCCATTTTGAGTTTATTTTTGTGAATGGTGTGAGAAAGTGGTCTAGTTTCAACCTTCTGCATGTTGCTGTCCAGTTCTCCCAGCACCATTTGTTAAAGAGACTGTCTTTTTTCCATTGGATGTTCTTTCCTGCTTTGTCAAAGATGAGTTGGCCATACGTTTGTGGGTCTAGTTCTGGGGTTTCTATTCTATTCCATTGGTCTATGTGTCTGTTTTTATGCCAATACCATGCTGACTTGATGATGACAGCTTTGTAGTAGGGGCTAAAGTCTGGGATTGTGATGCCTCCTGCTTTGGTCTTCTTCTTCAAAATTACTTTGGCTATTCGGGGCCTTTTGTGGTTCCATATGAATTTTAGGATTGCTTGTTCTAGTTTCGAGAAGAATGCTGGTGCAATTTTGATTGGGATTGCATTGAATGTGTAGATAGCTTTGGGTAGTATTGACATTTTGACAATATTTATTCTTCCAATCCATGAGCAGGGAATGTCTTTCCATTTCTTTATATCTTCTTCAATTACCTGCATAAGCTTTCTATAGTTTTCAGCATACAGATCTTTTACATCTTTGGTTAGATTTATTCCTAGGTATTTTATGCTTCTTGGTGCAATTGTGAATGGGATCAGTTTCTTTATTTGTCTTTCTGTTGCTTCATTGTTAGTGTATAAGAATGCAACTGATTTCTGTACATTGATTTTGTATCCTGCAACTTTGCTGAATTCATGTATCAGTTCTAGCAGACTTTTGGTGGAGTCTATCGGATTTTCCATGTATAATATCATGTCATCTGCAAAAAGCGAAAGCTTGACTTCGTCTTTGCCAATTTTGATGCCTTTGATTTCCTTTTGTTGTCTGATTGCTGATGCTAGAACTTCCAGCACTATATTAAACAATAGCGGTGACAGTGGGCATCCCTGTCGTGTTCCTGATCTCAGGGAAAAAGCTCTCAGTTTTTCCCCGTTGAGGATGATGTTAGCTGTGGGCTTTTCATAAATGGCCTTTATGATCTTTAAGTATGTTCCTTCTATCCCGACTTTCTCAAGGGTTTTTATTAAGAAAGGGTGCTGGATTTTGTCAAAGGCCTTTTCTGCATCGATTGACAGGATCATATGGTTCTTCTCTTTTTTTTTGTTAATGTGATGTATCACGTTGATCGATTTGCGAATGTTGAACCAGCCCTGCATGCCAGGAATGAATCCCACTTGATCATGGTGAAGAATTCTTTTTCTATGCTGTTGAATTCGATTTGCTAGTATCTTATTAAGAATTTTTGCATCCATATTCATCAGGGATATTGGCCTGTAGTTCTCTTTTTTTACTGGGTCTCTGTCTGGTTTAGGAATCAAAGTAATACTGGCTTCATAGAATGAGTCTGGAAGTTTTCCTTCCCTTTCTATTTCTTGGAATAGCTTGAGAAGGATAGGTATTATCTCTGCTTTAAATGTCTGGTAGAACTCCCCTGGGAAGCCATCTGGTCCTGGACTCTTATTTGTTGGGAGATTTTTGATAACCGATTCAATTTCTTCGCTGGTTATGGGTCTGTTCAAGCTTTCTATTTCCTCCTGATTGAGTTTTGGAAGAGTGTGGGTGTTTAGAAATTTGTCCATTTCTTCCAGGTTGTCCAATTTGCTGGCATATAATTTTTCATAGTATTCCCTGATAATTGTTTGTATCTCTGAGGGATTGGTTGTAATCATTCCATTTTCATTCATGATTTTATCTATTTGGGTCATCTCCCTTTTCTTTTTGAGAAGCCTGGCTAGAGGTTTGTCAATTTTGTTTATTTTTTCAAAAAACCAACTCTTGGTTTCGTTGATCTGCTCTACAGTTTTTTTAGATTCTATATTGTTTATTTCTGCTCTGATCTTTATTATTTCTCTTCTTCTGCTGGGTTTAGGCTGCCTTTGCTGTTCTGCTTCTATTTCCTTTAGGTGTGCTGTTAGATTTTGTATTTGGGATTTTTCTTGTTTCTTGAGATAGGCCTGGATTGCAATGTATTTTCCTCTCAGGACTGCCTTCGCTGCATCCCAAAGCGTTTGGATTGTTGTATTTTCATTTTCGTTTGTTTCCATATATTTTTTAATTTCTTCTCTAATTGCCTGGTTGACCCACTCATTCGTTAGTAGGGTGTTCTTTAACCTCCATGCTTTTGGAGGTTTTGCAGACTTTTTCCTGTGGTTGATTTCAAGCTTCATAGCATTGTGGTCTGAAAGTATGCATGGTATAATTTCAATTCTTGTAAACTTATGAAGGGCTGTTTTGTGACCCAGTATATGATCTATCTTGGAGAATGTTCCATGTGCACTCGAGAAGAAAGTATATTCTGTTGCTTTGGGATGCAGAGTTCTAAATATATCTGTCAAGTCCATCTGATCCAATGTATCATTCAGGGCCCTTGTTTCTTTATTGACTGTGTGTCTAGATGATCTATCCATTTCTGTAAGTGGGGTGTTAAAGTCCCCTGCAATGACCACATTCTTATCAATAAGGTTGCTTATGTTTATGAGTAATTGTTTTATATATCTGGGGGCTCGGGTATTTGGCGCCTAGACATTTATAATAGTTAGCTCTTCCTGGTGGATAGACCCTGTGATTATTATATAATGCCATTCTTCATCTCTTGTTACAGCCTTTAATTTAAAGTCTAGTTTGTCTGATATAAGTATGGCTACTCCAGCTTTCTTTTGGCTTCCAGGAGCATGATAAATAGTTCTCCATCCCCTCACTCTCAATCTAAAGGTGTCCTCAGATCTAAAATGAGTCTCTTGTAGACAGCAAATAGATGGGTCTTGTTTTTTTATCCATTCTGATACCCTATGTCTTTTAGTTGGCGCATTTAATCCATTTACATTCAGTGTTATTATAGAAAGATATGGGTTTAGAGTCATTGTGATGTCTGTATGTTTTATGCTTGTAGTGATGTCTCTGGTACTTTGTCTCACAGGATCCCCCTTAGGATCTCTTGTAGGGCTGGTTTCGTGGTGACAAATTCCTTCAGTTTTTGTTTGTTTGGGAAGACCTTTATCTCTCCTTCTATTCTAAATGACAGACTTGCTGGATAAAGGATTCTCGGCTGCATATTTTTTCTGTTTAGCACACTGACGATATCGTGCCAAGCCTTTCTGGCCTGCCAAGTTTCAAAGGAGAGATCAGTCACGAGTCTTATAGGTCTCCCTTTATAAGTGAGGGCACGTTTATCCCTTGCTGCTTTCAGAATTTTCTCTTTATCCTTGTATTTTGCCAGTTTCACTATGATATGTCGTGCAGAAGATCGATTCAAGTTACGTCTGAAGGGAGTTCTCTGTGCCTCTTGGATTTCAATGCCTTTTTCCTTCCCCAGTTCAGGGAAGTTCTCAACTATAATTTGTTCAAGTACCCCTTCAGCACCTTTCCCTCTCTCTTCCTCCTCTGGGATACCAATTATGCGTATATTATTTCTTTTTAGTGTATCACTTAGTTCTCTAATTTTCCCCTCATACTCCTGGATTTTTTTATCTCTCTTTCTTTCAGCTTCCTCTTTCTACATAACTTTATCTTCTAGTTCACCTATTCTCTCCTCTGCCTCTTCAAGCCGAGCCATCGTGGATTCCATTTTGTTTTGCATTTCGTTTAAAGCGTTTTTCAACTCCTCGTGACTGTTCCTTAGTCCCTCGATCTTTGTGGCAAGAGATTCTCTGCTGTCCTGTATACTGTTTTCAAGCCCAGCGATTAATTTTATGACTATTATTCTAAATTCACTTTCTGTTATATTATTTAAATCCTTTTTGATCAGTTCATTAGCTGTTGTTATTTCCTGGAGATTCTTCTGAGGGGAATTCTTCCGTTTGGTCATTTTGGAGATTCCCTTGCGTGGTGAGGACCTGCAGTGCACTTCCCCTGTGCTGTGGTGTATAACTGGAGTTAGTGGGCGGGGCCGCAGTCCGACCCGATGTCTGCCCCCAGCCCACTGCTGGGGCCACAGTCAGACTGGTGTGTGCCTTCTCTTCCCCTCTCCTAGGGGCGGGATTCACTGTGGGGTGGCATGTCCCGTCTGGGCTACTTGCACCCTGCCAGGCTTGTGTTGCTGGGGATCTGGCGTATTAGCTGGGGTGGGTAGGCAAGGTGCACGGGGGCTGGAGGGGCAGGCTTAGCTCGCTTCTCCTTAGGTGATCCACTTCAGGAGGAGCCCTGTGGCAGCGGGAGGGAGTCAGATCCGCTGCCGGAGGTTTGGCTCTGCAGAAGCACAGAGTTGGGTGTTTACGCGGAGCGAGCAAGTTCCCTGGCAGGAACTGGTTCCCTTTGGGGTTTTGGCTGGGGGATGGGCGGGGGAGATGGCGCTGGCGCCTTTGTTCCCCGCCAAGCTGAGCTCTGCCGTCCGGGGGCTCAGCAGCTCTCCCTCCCTTTGTCCTCCAGCCTTCCCGCTTTCCGAGCAGAGCTGTTAACTTATGACCTCCCAGACGCTAAGTCGCGCTTGCTGTCGGAACACAGTCTGTCCGGCCCCTCCGCTTTTGCCAGCCAGACTCGGGGGCTCTGCTTGGCTGGTGAGCCGCCCCTCCGCCCCGGCTCCCTCCCGCCAGTCCGTGGAGCGCGCACCGCCTCGCAGCCCTTCCTACCCTCTTCCGTGGGCCTCTAGTCTGCGCTTGACTCCGGAGACTCCTTTCTGCTAATCCTCTGGCGGTTTTCTGGGTTCTTTAGGCAGGTGTAGGTGGAATCTAAGTGATCAGCAGGACGCGTTGTGAGCCCCGCGTCCTCCTACGCCGCCTGGAGCTAGAGTTTAAATACTGGTACTTTATCTCTGGAAAGATGTAGTAAGAGAGATTGGATTTGCCATCATTCCATGTGTCCAAAAATAAAGAAGAAAAAAAGGACAAAATCCAGACAATACATAAAAACTGATGTTTCATAAGGTAATGGATATTAGAATAGCGTATAGTGTATAGTGATGTATACCAGATGAAGAAAAAACAAAACAAAATAAAAAAGATGAGTCTCATGTTTGCTCAACTTTATTGTTTTGGAGTCTGAGTTCAGAAGAGAGAGATGAGAATCTGGAGACATCAAAGTGAATAGAATTTGTAGGTCAGAGTATTATAGAAGAAAGAGGTGATTAGGGAAAGAAAAAGAAATCCGTGTATTATCATTCTTGAATGTTGAGCCAAGTACTGACTGGTCAATGTTTGTAAGAAAATTACTTGAATTTTGGGAAAGAATCAACTGAGAGGATAAAAGGAACAGTTTTCAGTAATTACACGGGACCATTAATTGTGCTTGTTTTAACTCACACAGTCAAGTAAAGACCTCATAATTCATGGGGTATTGGGTAGAAACCTCAGAAGGGTCTAATCTCAGTACTGGTAATAACTAGATTAAATTAAATGAACCTAGCCAAGTAATCTCAAAAGAAAGACTCAGAGGAATAAAATTGTAATTTTAATACACCTCATAAAAATATAAGAATATTTATAGGAATACAAAAATATATAGCACATAACAAAGTAAAATTCATAATGCTTAGCATTTAATCAATCTTTATTAGACATGAAAAGAAGTAAGAATATATGAATCATAATGAGGAGAAAAATCAAGCAATCAAAACCAACTGAGACAGATGTGGTTATTTGCAGATAAGGAGTTCAGAACATTTATTTATCGTAAATGTTAATAAAGTTAAAGTGAGACATAGAATATATTTTTAAATGCCTAAATCAAAATTATAGACATTAAAACTACAATGTCTGAAATTAAAAAAAATACAAGCAGTGGAATTAATGGATATTAGACATTGAAAAAGATAAAATTAGTAAACCTGAACACAAAGCAATAGACATTATCTAAAATGAAAATGAGAGATAATAAGACTCAAAAACTAAATGAAAAAGAGCATTTGTAAGATTCCTATGGTTCATTGCTTACATAGAACACCCAGTGCTCATCCCAACAAGTGCCCTCCTCAATGCACATCACCCATTTCCCCCTCTCCCCCATACCCCCCATCCATCCTCAGTTTGTTCTCTGTATTTAAGAGTCTCTTATGATTTTCCTTGCTCCCTCACTGTTTGTAATTATTTTTTTGCTCTTTCCTTCCACCATGGTCTTCTGTTAAGTTTCTCAAGACTCACATATGAGTGAAAACATATGGTATTTGTCCTTCTCTGACTGGCTTATTTCACTCAGCATAATAACTTCCAGTTGCATCTATGTTGCTGCAAATGGCATGATTTTATTCTTTCTCATTGCCAACTAGTGTTTCTTTATCCATTCATCAGTTGATGGACATTTAGGCTCTTCCCATAATTTGGCTATTGTTGAAATTGCTGCTATAAACATAGGGGTACATGTGCCCCTATGAATCAGCACTTCTGTATCCCTTGGATAATTAACTAGTAGTGCTATTTCTGGGTCACAGGGGAGTTCTATTTTTTTTTTAATTTTTCTGGTACCTCCACATTGTTTTCCAGAGTGGCTGAATCAGTTTTCATTCCCACCAACAGTGCAAGAGGGTTCTCCTTTCTCCACATCCTCACCAACATCTGTTGTTTCCTGAGTTGTTCATTTTAGTTACTCTGACCGGTGTGAGGTGGTATCTCAGTGTGGTTTTGATTTGTATTTCCTTGATGATGAGAGACATTGAGCATCTTTTCATGTGTCTGTTGGCTATCTGGAGGTATCTTTGGAAAAGTCTCTATTCATGTCCTTTGCCCATTTCTTCACTGCATTATTTGTTTTTTGGGTGTTGAGTTTGGTAATTTCTTTATAGATTTTGGATACTAACCCTTTATCCAATATGTCATTTGCAAATATCTTTTCCCATTCCATCAGTTGCCTTTTGGTTTTGTTGATTGGACATCCTACTAAAGAATGAATGTGTCAAACAGGCAACTAAAGAAGAAATTTAAATACATATATGGAAAAAAATGAAAACAAAAACACAACAATCCAAACCCTTTGAGATGCAACAAAGGCAGTCCTAATAGGAAAATACATTGCAAATAGCCCTATTTCAAGAAACAAGAAAAATCCCAAATACAAAATCTAACAGCACACCTAAAGGAACTAGAAGCAGAACAACAAAGAAACCCCAAAGCCAGCAGAAGAAGAGAAATAATAAAGAGCAGAACAGAAACAAACAATATAGAATCCAGAAATAAACACTTTAGAATCCCCTCCCAAAAAACCCCAATACAACAAATCAATGAAACCAAGAGTTGGTTATTTGAAAAAATAAAAATTGATAACCCCATAGCCAGACTTCTCAAAAAGAAAACAGAGAGGTCCCAAAAAGATAAAATCACAAATAAAAATGGGTTTATCACAACTAATCCCTCAGAAAAACAAACGATTATCAGAGAATACTATGAAAAATTATATATCAACAAACTGGACAAAATGGAAGGAATGGACAAATTCCTAGACCCTCACACACTACCAAAACTCAAATGGGAAGAAATAGAAAATTTGAACAGACCCATAACTAGTGAAGAAATTGAATCAGTTATCAGAAACCTCCCAACAAATGAGTCCTGGGCCAGATGCCTTCCCAGGGGAATTCTACCAGACATTTAAAGCAGAGTTATTACCTATCCTTCTCAAGCTGTTCCAGAAAATAGAAACAGAACGAAAACTTCTGGACTCATTCTATGAAGCCGGCATTACCTTGATTCCCAAGCCAGACAGAGAACCCACAAAGAAGGTAATTTACGGGCCAATATCCCTGATGAACATGGATGCAAAAGTTCTCAAGAAGATACTAGCAAATCAAATTCAACAGCATGTAAAAAGCATTATTCACCATGATCAAGTGGAATTTATTCCTGGGCTGCAGGGCTGATTCAATATTTTTAAATCAATCAATGTGATACATTACATTAATAAAAGAAAGAATAAGAACCATATGTCCTGTCAATAGATGTGGAAAAGCATTTGACACACTACAGTATTCTTTCTTAATAAAAACCCTCAAGAAAGTTGGGATAGAAGGAACATATTAAACATCATAAAAGCCATATATGAGAAGCCCACAACCAATATCATTCTCAATGGGGAAAACTGTGAGCTTTCCCCCTGAGATCAGGAACACGACAAGGATGTCCACTCTCACCACTGTTGTTTAACATAGTGTTGGAAGTCCTAGCATCAGCAATCAGACAACAATGAAACAAAAGGCATCAAAATTGGCAAAGATGAAGTCAAACTTTCACGTTTCACAGATGACATGATACTCTACCTGGAAAACCCTAAAGACTCCACCAAAACACTGCTAGAACTGATACATGAATTCAGGAAAGTCGCAGGGTACAAAATTAATGTAGAGAAATCAGTTGCACTTCTATACACTAATAATGAAGCAACAGAAAGAGAAATCAAGAAACTGATGCCATTTATAATTGTACCAAAAACCATAAAATACCTAGGAATAAACTTAACCAAAGATGTAAACGATCTGTATGCTGAAAACTAAAGAAAACTTATGAAGGAAATTGAAGAAGACACAAAGAAATGGAAAAAAATTATTCCTTGCTCATGGAATGGAAGAATAAATATTGTTAAATGTCAATACTACCAAAAGTAATCTACACAATGCAATTCCAATCAAAATTGCACCGTCATTCTTCTCAAAGCTAGAACAAACAATCCTAAAATTTGTATGGAACCACAATAGGCCCCGAATAGCCAAAGTAATATTGAAGAGAAAACCAAAGTGGGAGGCATCACAATCCCAGACTGTAGCCTCTACCACAAAGCCATAATCATCAAGACAGTATGGTATTGGTTCAAAAACAGACACATAGACCAATGGAATAGAATAGAGAACCCAGAATTGGACCCACCAATGTATGGCCAACTAATCTTTGACAAAGTAGGAAAGAGTATCCAATGGAAAAAAGACAGTCTCTTTAGCAAATGGTGCTGAGAGAATCGGATAGCAACATGCAGAAGAATGAAACTAGACCACTTTCTTACACCATACCCAAAAATAAACTCAAAATGGATGAAAGACCTGAATGTGAGACAGGAAACCATCAAAACCCTAGAGGACAAGATAGTCAACAACCTCTTTGACCTCAGTCGCAGCAATTTCTTGCTTGACACATCTCCAAAGACAAGGGAATTAAAAGCAAAAATGACCTATTGGGCCCTCATCAAGATAAACAGCTTCTACACATTATTTTCAAGTGCAAATGGAACATTTTCCAGAATAGATCACATACTGAGTCACAAATCAGCCCTCAATAAGTACAAAAAGACTGAGATCATACCATGCATATTTTCAGGCCATAATACTATGAAGCTTGAAATCAACCGCAAGAAAAAATATGGAAAGTCATAAAATATATGGAGGTTAAAAAACATCCAACTAAAGAATGAATGAGTTAACCAGGATATTAAGGCAGAAATAAAAAGTACATGGAAGAAAAAAAAATGAAAATATGACAGGCCAAAACCTTTGGGATGAAGCAAAGGCAGTCCTAAGAAGGAAGTATATTGGACTAGAGGCCTACCTCAAGAAGCAAGAAAATTCTCAAACACACAGCCTAAATTTACACCTAAGGGAACTAGAGGAGCATCTGGGTGGCTCAGTCAGTTGAGCATCTGACTTCAGCTCAGATCATTATCTTACATTCATGGGCTAAGGTCCCACACTGGGCTCTGTGCTGACAGTTGAGAGCATGGAGCTTGCTTTGAATTCCGTGTCTCCCTCTGTCTCTGCCCCTTCCCTGCTCACACTCTGTCTCTTTCTCTCTCTGTCTCTCAAAAAATAAAACATTAAAAAATTTTTAAGGAACTAGAAAAGAACAGTAAATAAAGCCTAAAGTCAGCAGAAGAAAGGATATAATAAAGATTAGAGCAGAAATAAATGATATGGAAACAAGCAAACAACAACTACAAAAATCAACATAAAAATCAATGAAACTAAGATCTGGTTCTTTCTAAAAATTAATAAAATTGGTAACCTCTTATCTGGACTTATCAAAAAGAAAGTAGAAAGTACCCAAATAAATAAAATTATGAATGAAAAGGAAGAGAGCACAACAATATAAGCAATTATAGAGAATATTATGAAAAATTATATGCCAACAAACTGGGAAATCTGAAAGAAATGGATAAATCTCTAGAAAAATATAAACTACCATAGCTGAAACAGGAAGAAAGAGAAAATTTGAACAGACCCACAACCAGCAAAGAAATCGAATCAGTAATCAAAAATCTCCCAACAAACAAAAGTCGAAGGCCAGGTATCTTCCCTGGGGAATTCTACCAGACACGTAAAGAAGAGTTAATACCTATTCTTCTCAAACCGTTCCAAACAATAGAAATGGAAGGATAATTTCCCAACTCATTCTAGGAGGTCAGCATTACCTTGATTCCAAACCCAAAGATCCCATAAAAAGGATTATTACAGGCCAATATCCATGATGAGCATGGATGCAGCTAATATCATCCTCAATGAGGCAAAACTGAGAACCTTTTTTCCTTTTGGTCAGAAATAAGATAAGGATGTCCAGTTTAGTAAGGATGGCCTTATACTTATGGGACCAATGTTATACCATCAGTCCCCAAATGGGTCCATGAGGTTTGTTCTGTCCATGGTCTAAATCTGCACACCTGAACCACTGTCCTCAAATAGCTATTATTGTTCACATGGAGCTGTCACCAAGCAAAATCATGTGTCATACTTAGTGCCACCAGACCCATAGAATGGATATAATTCTTTTTTCCTGATTGTTATTTCAGAAATGTCCATTGGCCATAATAAGGAAAGAAAATATCTATGCATAAACCCATCACAAAAATATAACCTGAACCTGTGATGAATAAATGCTGGTGTTAGAGTCATAAAGGGTGATGTGTGAGTCTTGTTTGCTATACACATTGATCTCTTTCATCTAAAGAATCAAAAGAAGTTTTCAAAAGCAATTAAAGAACAAATGAAACTGATCCGTGTAAAAGATGCAGAAACTCTGGTCAATCACTAACTGAATTGATTATAACTGACTGGTCAACCAATATGTTCTTTTCAGAGTACTAATATTATATAAAATTTTATGGTAGTATTTTCAAATGCATTACCACTAAGAAATGCTTTAGTAAAAATAACAATAAAAACATAAGAAGTTATAGAATAAGAAAAAATGGTAATTACATGTGGAGAAGCAGAAACTCTGGAGACAAAACCATATTAATTAAATGTCACTGAACATCAAGAGTTCATTATATCTGCTACCGTGTTAGTAGAAAACTAACTTTTAGTATTTCCCTGGAGCCAAAAAAATGCTTCAGCAAGGTACTTAGATTAGTTTCCTTTCACTTTTTGTCTGCTTTCAAATTGCTGCTAGGAAATTGTAATTCTCTGGAAACAAGCAGGCTTGGTACATAATCCTAATTTTATCATTTTATAGCTGTGAGACTTCAGAGAACTTAGTTATCGATGCAAACCGTCATTGTTTTTACTTACATTGTGAAAATAATGATACCTTTTTATAAGGTTGTGAAGATTTAATGAAAGTGCATATAAAAATCTTAATGCATAATGATTGCTTGCTTAATATTAATGTTAGCATTAATTAGGACTGATATTTGACTTAATATTTTCTTTGGTTTTAGCATTGATACTGGTATTGGTATTAATTTTAATATTAGTATTACTAATAATGTTAATATTGGACTAGAATTATTTCTTCTTATTGATAATTACAGTCACTGCTTCTAATTTGAATGGGACTTATCCAGTTCTTCATAGCTTAGAAATCCCCTCTATAACAACATTAGCAGATGGCATTTTGATGAAAATATTGAATATCATAATTATCCTTGTCAAATTTTATTTTGTTGATTTTCCTCAAATGCAGAAATGATTAAATGTGGCATTTAATATAATTTAAGGGATAAATAAAAATTCAAGTGGCATATAGAAATGAAAATCACTCTAGGACTGGTGGCCAAAATGGAAGAGAAGTAGGGGGAATCTGTACTTCTCACATCTCTCAAACAAAGAAAGGCTGAAGCCAAAGGACTTTGAACCCCGAGTCTGGGAGGAAAAGAGACTGAGTCTACCAAGGAGAAACTGGGACAACTTGAAGGGCCATAGATGGGCGATTGTGAACTAGGAGAGATAAAATGGGCCATGTAGGTATGGAGGGGAGGATCCCCTTCTGCAAAGAGACAAAGGGAAGAGAAAGAGTGGCTGGGGAAGTGTAAGGCTGCATCTGGACAAGAGAAAAAAACCTTGGGCCGGGACAGAGAGGGATTTCATCTCTAACTGCAGGGCTTTCTTCGGACTGGGGCCGACTGCCATGTTTGTGCAGCTGGGGAGGAGGGGAGGCACCTCTGGGTTCAGTGGTTGATCAGGGGCACAGTCTGCAGCAGGAAAAACAGGTCCCATCCCCTGAAGTGCTGTGAGACAGGACAAAACCAGCTGGGACCACATATTGGGAGGCACTTTCCCAGTACCAGGGCGCATGGAGCAGGAGCTTAAATCCCAGCCAAGCACCAGAGCAAAGGAATCAGCAGAACGAGACAGACAGCCTCATCTGTGCTTGTACCTGTGGGCACAGTGAGGACAGCTCCAAAGGAGTGATTTGGGTCATGGAGAAGAGACTGGGAATTGCTATTTTTCTCACCATCCCCACCAAAGCAGGCCCTCAGAGATCAGCATGCGGAGCCCACAGTGGAGACAGGACCAGCCTACACCAAACCATGCCCCTCCTCACTGGTTAACTGCATATCTACTGGAGCAGGATAGACATTGTGGAACCAGATGGACCCCTCCTCCAGACCAGCACTGCTACATTGCCTGGATTAATTCTAGGACAATTCTCATTATATAGTTATATTCTCCCTTCCATTTCTCCTTATCTCTTCCCTCCTCTAGGCTGGTTATTCTGGCTATTGGCTTGTTTAAACAGACATGATACATACATATGTATCATATCTCTTGATACATGTTCTACACCTCCCTCTTTACATTCCTTTCTCTCTCTTGGGAATAATCAAGCCATATAGTTTCTCTGTCTGTGTAACTTTGTCTTCATTTCTTTTTCCCTGCCTCATTCCTTATTTTCCTTTCTCTCTCTCTGGATTAAGGCTTTTAGTCTCTCTTCCTGGTCAATGTTTATTTTTTTCCTTTTCCCTGCCCCTCCTGTCATTTCTTTATTTGTATGTGCTCTTCCATCAGCACTGCCTCCACTCTGTTCTTTACTTGTAGCTGGTGTTTCTGGTTTTTTGCTTTTGGATTGTTTTTAGTTTTTAGTTTTTTGTGTTTGTTTGTTTGTTTGTTTTATTTGTGTATTTGCATGTTTTTGTTTCCTGTTTGTCTGTTTGTTTTCCTCTCCAAGGCTACTTCACAGAACAAATAAAAGCACACATGCTGGAGGGTCCAAAACATCACTATGCATAGGGAAAAAATAACCAAAGTCACAACAACAGAAAGCAAATAACACTCTCCAGAAAAACACCTCCTGAAGGGCCAGGCCCTGGACAGTGTATGACCTCCTTTAATATAGCAGTGCTCACAAATGCAGGGCACATAAAAAGCTTTTAAAACTCATAAGGGACATAAAACTAGTCAAAATGATGAAATGGAAGAATTCTCCTCAAAAGAAATTCTAGGGAGAAGTGATAGCAAAAGAATTGATCACAACAGATATAAACAACCTAACTGAACAGGAATTTAGAATAATAGTCATAAAATTAATTTCAGGGCTTGAAAAAAGCATAGAAGGCAGCAAAGAATCAATTGCTGCAGAGATCAAGGAACTAAAAAATAGTCATGATGAATTTAAAAAATGCTATAAATGAGGTGCAAAATATAATGGAGGTGGCTACAGCACGGATTGAAGAGGCAGAGGGGAGAATAGGTGAATTAGAAGATAAAATTACGGGAAAAAAAGGAAGGTGAAAAAAAGATAAAAAAGTCCAGTATCATGAGGGGAGAATTAGAGAACGAAGTGATTCAATGAACAGAACAATATCCGTACGATAGGAATTCCAGAAGAAGAAGAGTATATTTGAACAAATCATAGCTGAGAACTTTACCAATCTGGGGAAGGAAACAGGCATTGAAATCCAAGAGGCACAGAGAACTCCCTTCAGAGGTAACTTGAATCTATCTTCTGCATGACATATCATAATGAAACTGGCAAAATACAAGGATAAAGAGAAAATTCTGAAAGCAGCTAGGGATAAATGGGCCTTATCATACAAAGGTAGACACATAAGGGATAAACGAGCCTTAACATACAAAGGTAGACGCATAAGGGTAGTAGCAGATCTATCTACTGAAACTTGGCAGGCCAGAAAGAAATAGCAGGAAATCTTCACTGTGATGAATGGGAAAAATATGCAGCCAAGAATCCTTTACCCAGCAAGCCTGTCATTCACAATAGAAGGAGAGATAAAGATTTTCCAAAACAAACAAAAACTGAAGGAATTCATCACTACTAAACAAACCCTACAAGAGATCCAGAGAGGGACTCTGATTGAAATGTTGCAAGGACCACAAAGGACCAGAGACAGCACTAGAAGCATGAAACCTACAGATAACACAATGAGTCTAAACCCATATCTTACAATAATAACACTGAATGTAAATGGACTCAATGTTCCAATCAAAAGACATAAGGCACTAGAATGGAGAAAAAAAACAAACAAACAAGACCCATCTATTTGCTGTCTACAAGAGACTCATTTTAGACCCGAGGACACCTTCAGATTGAAAGTGAGGGGATGGAGAAATATCTATCATGCCACTGGAAGTCAAAAGAAAGCTGGAGTAGCCATACTTATATCAGACAAACTAGACTTTAAATTGAAGGCTGTAACAAGAGAGGAAGAAGGGCATTATATAATTACAGGGTCTATCCATCAGGAAGAGCTAACAAGTATAAATGTCTATGCACCGAATTTGGAGACACCCAAATATATAAAACAATTAATCACAAACATAAGCAATTTTATTGGTAAGAATGTGGTAATTGCAGGGGACTCTAATACTCTACTTACAACAATGGACAGACCATCTAGACAGTGAATCAGTAAAGAAACAATGGCCCTGAACGGTACATTGGACCAGATGGACCTGAGAGATATATTTATAACTATACATTCCAAAGCAGCAGAATATACTTTCTTCTTGAGTGCACTTGGGACATTCTCCGAGATAAATCACATAGTGGGTCAAAAACAGCCCTCAATAAATATAAAGGAATTGAGATCATACCATGCACATTTTCAGATCACAACGCTATGAAATTGGAAATCAACCACAGGAAAAAGTTTGGAAAACCTCCAAATGCATGGAAGTTAAAGAACATCCTAGTAAAGAATGAATGGGTCAACCAGGCAATTAGAGAAGAAATTAAAAAATATATGGAAACAAATGAAAATGAAAATAGAACAATCCAAACCCTTTGGGATGTAGCAAAGGCAGTCCTAAGAGGAAAATACATTGCAACACAGGCCTATCTCAAGAAACAAGAAAAACGCCAAATACAAAATCTAACAGCACACCTAAAGGAAATGAAACAGAATAGCAAAGAAACCACAAACCCAGCAGAAGAAGAGAAATAATAAAGATCATAGAAGAAATAAACAATATAGAATCAAGAGTTTCATGCTCTACCAACTGAGCTAGCCGAGGCCCCTTAATATAAAATCAAAAACAAACAAACATGGGATGCCTGGGTAGCTCAGTCGGTTAAGCGTCCGACTTCAGCTCAGGTCATGATCTCACGGTCTGTGAGTTCAAGCCCCACGTCGGGCTCTGTGCTGACAGCTCAGAGCCTGGAGCCTGCTTCCGATTCTGTGTCTCCCTCTCTCTCTGACCCCCATTCATGCTCTGTCTCTCTCTGTCTCAAAAATAAATAAACTTTAAAAACAAACAAACAAACAAGAAAAACCCAGTAGAACAGATAAATGAAACCAAGTGTTGTTTTTAATGAGAAAATAAACAAAATTGATAAATCTCTAGCCAGGATTCTCAAAAAGAAAAGAGAGAGGACCCAAATAGATAAAATCATGATTGAAAATGGATTTATTACAACCAATATCTCAGAAATGCAAACAATTATCAGGGAATACTCTGAAAACTTATATGCCAACAAACTGGACAACATGGAAGAAATAGACAAATTCCTAAACACCCACACACTATCAAAACTCAAATGGGAAGAAATAGAAACTTTGAACAGACCCATAACTAGTGAAGAAATTGATTCAGTTATCAGAATCTCTAAACAAATAAGAGTCCTGGACCAGATGGCTTCCATGGAGAATTCTAGCAGACTTTTAAAGCAAAGTTAATACATATCGTTTCAAGCTGTTCCAAAAAATTTGAACAGAAGGAAAACTTATGCACTTATTCTATGAAGCCAGCATTACCTTGATTCCCGAACTAGACAGAGACCATGCAAAAACAACAACAACAACAAAAAAGAAACAAAAAACAAAACAAAACAAAAAAACAAAAAAAACTACAGGCCAATATCCCTGATGAATATGGATGCAAAAATTTCCAAGAAGATACTAGCAAACCAAATTCAACAGCATGTAAAACGAATTATTCACCATGATCAAGTGGGATTCATTCCTGGGCTGTAGGGCTGGTTCAGTATTCGCAAATCAATCAATGTGATACATCACATTAATAAAAGAAAAGAAAAGAACCATATGATCCTGTCAATAGATGCAGAAAAAGCATTTGACAAAGTACAGCATCCTTCCTTAATAAAAAACCCTCAAGAAAGTTGGGATAGAAGGAACATGGCTTAACATCATAAAAGCCATATATGAAAATCCCACAGCTTATATCATCTTCAGTGGGGAAAAACAGAGCTTTCCCCCTGAAGTCAGGAACACAACATGGATACCCGCTCTCACCACTGTTGTTTAACATAGTGTTGGAAGTCCTAGCATCAGTAATCAGACAACAAAATGAAATCAAAGGCATCAAAATTGGCAAAGATGAAGTCAAGCTTTCACTTTTCACAGACGACATGAAAACCTACATAGAAAACCTGACAGACTCCACCAAAAGTCTGCTAGAACTGATACATGAATTCAGGAAAGTTTCAAGATACAAAATTAATGTACAGAAATCGGTTGTATTTTTATACACCAATAATGAAGCGACAGAAAGAGAAATAAAGAAACTGATCCCATTCACAATTGCACCAAGAAACATAAAATACCTAGGAATAAACCTAACCAAAGATGTAAAAGATATGTATACTGAAAACTATAGAAAGCTTATGATGGAAATTGAAGAAGACACAAAGAAATGGAAAACCATTCCATGTTCATGGACTGGAAGAATAAATATTGTTAAGATGTCAATACTACCAAAAGCAATCTACACATTCAATGCAATCCCAATCAAAATTGAACCAGCATTCTTCTCAAAGCTAGAACAAACAATCCTAAAACTTTTATGGAACCACAAAAGACCCCAGATAGCCAAAGTAATATTGAAGAAGAAAACCAAAGCAGAAGGCATCAAAATCCCAGACTTTAACCTCTACTACAAAGCTGTAATCCTCAAGACAGCATGGTATTGGCTCAAAAAGAGATGCATAGACCAATGGAATAGAATAGAGAACCCAGAATTGGACCCACAAAAGTATGGCCAACTAATCTTTGACAAAGCAGGAAAGAGTATCCAATGGAAATAAGACAGTCTCTTTAACAAATGGTGCTGGGAGAACTTGACATCAACATGCAGAAATTAAAACTAGACCACTTTCTTACACCATACAGAAAAGTAAACTCAAAATGAATGAAGGACCTGAATGCGAGACAGGTAACCATCAAAAACCCAGAGTATAAAATAGTTAACAACCTCTTTGACCTCAGCCACAGAAATTTCTTTCTTGACCTGTCTCTGAAGGTAAGGGAAGTAAAAGCAAAAATGAACTATTGGGACTCATCAAGATAAAAACCTTCTGCACAGCAAAGGAAACAGTCAACAAAACTAAAAGGCACCTGATGGAATGGGAAAAGATATTTGCAAATGACATATGAGATAAAAGGCTAGTATCCAAAATCTATAAAGAACTCACCAAACTCCACACCCGAAAAACAAATAATCTAGTGAAGAAATGGGCAGAAGACATGAATAGACACTTTTCCAAAGAAGACTTCCAGACGGCCAACAGGCACATGAAAAGATGCTGAACGTCACTCATCATCAGGGAAATACAAATCAAAACCATACTGAGATATCACCTCACACTGGTCAGAGTGGCTAAAATCAACAGATCAGGAGACTTTACATGCTGGCAAGGATGTGGAGAAACGGGTTCCCTCTTGCATTGTTGGTGGGAATGCAAACTGATGCAGCCACTCTGGAAAACAGTGTGGAGGCTCCTCAAAAAATTAAAAATATACCTATCCTATGACCCAGCAATAGCACTTCTAGGAAATTAGCCAAGGGATAGAGGAGTGCTGATTCGTAAGGGCATATGTACTCCAATGTTTTTAGCAGCACTTCTAACAAGAGCCAAATTATGGAAAGAGCCTAAATGTCCATCAACTGATGAATAGATAAAGAACATGTGGTTTACATATACAATGTAATACTACTTGGCAATGAGAAAGAATGAAATCATGTCATTTGCAGCAACATAGATGAAACTGGAAGGTATTATGCTAAGTGAAATAAGTCAATCAGAGAAAGACAGATATCATATGTTTTCACTCGTATGTTAATCTTGAGAAACTTAACAGAAGGCCATGGTGGTAGGGAAGAGAAAAAAACGTTACAGGGAGAGAGGGAGGCAAATCATAAGAGACTGTTAAATACTGAGAACAAACTTACGGTTGGTAAAGGGTGGGGAAGAGGGGAAAGTGGGTGATGGGCATTGAGGAGGGCACTTGTTGGGATGTGCACTGGGTGTTGTATGAAAATCAATTTGACAATAAATTATATTTAAAAAAAGAAATTAAAATCACTCTAGAGTTGTGATATCATCTAACAAATGTTTTAATGGACCATTGAGATGGCTAGTGTGGTAGGGATAAACTTGACATGATGTAGTCTGTAGAATAATATCCATGTCCTAATCCCTGGAACCTCTGAATATGCTATGTCACCAGGGAAAGGAGAATTAAAGTTGTAAATGGAATTAAGGTTGCTAATCAGATGTGGAGAGATAAGGAGATTTTCCTAGATTCTCTGGGTGAGCCCAATGTAAACACACGTGTCCTTATAAGAGAAAATGTGGCCAGGAGAGTCAGAGTCAAAGTGATGTAATGTGAAAGACTTAACCATCACTGCTGTCTTTGAAGATGGAAGGAGACAATGAATAAAGAATGTGGGCAGCCTCTAGAAGCTGGAAAGGACAAGGATATGGATTCTCCCCAGACTCTCTAAAAGGAATGCAGCCAACATGTTTTAGACTTCTCATCTCCAGAAATCTAAGATAATAAACTTTCTTTGAAACAAAAAAAAAAAAAAAAAAGGAAAAAGGAAAGAAAGAAAATAAAAGGAAAGAAAAGAAAAAGAAAATCACCAGTTCTGAGGTAAATATATTAGAGTGACAAAAATTTCATTCAAAATTTAGTGTATTCAGTTTTATTTTTAAACCAATGAGTTTTTCACCTTAAATCATCTTAAAAATCTTCATCTTTCTTTTTTCAAAATGTTTTCACTATTCACTTCTTTCTGCTTGCATTGTCATTTTTTGTATGGAAAAGGATGCCATTATTTGGCAGTTCTCACAAAATGGCCTTCTTTTTCCTTTTCTCACACACATTTCAAAAATATACAGACTAAACTAAATGTACTCAGATGTCCATAACGATTTGCTGAAGCTTTCCTATTGGCATGAACTATTACTTATTGGTTTACACTGTGCCAAGCACAGTGTTATTAGAGCATTACTTTGAAATATTTTTAAATGTTTATTTACTTTTGAGAGAGAGAGAGAGAGAGAGAGACAGCAGGGGAGGGGCAGAGAGAAAGGGAGACACAGAATCTGAAGCAAGCTCCAGGCTCTGAGTTGTCAGCACAGAGCCTGATGTGGGGCTTGAACCCATGAACTGCGAGACTGTGACCTGAGCTGAGGTCGGACACTTAACCGACTGAACCACCCAGGTGCCCCTAGAGTATTATCTTGTATGCCAGGTGCTATGTACTGAATGTCTATGTCCCCATAATATGCATATATTGAAGCTCTAATTCCCAATGTGATGGTATTTGGAGGCGAGCCCTTTGAGACATAATAAGGGTTAGATTTGGCCATGAGGTTGGGGCCTTTATGATGAAATTAATATCCTTGTAAATAGAGAAAGAAGCATGAGAGCTATCTCTGGGCCATGTGAAGATACTGTTAAGAAGGCAGCCATCTTCTTAAACCAAGAAGGTAACTCGCCAGACACTGAATCTGCTGGCACCTTGATCTTGACCTTCCTTGCCTCCAAAACTTTAAGATAACAGTGTTTGATGTGTAAGTTGCCTGTTCTATGGTATTTTGTTATAGCAGCCTGAGCAGACTAAAACACCAGAATTCACATTTGTGTATGAGTATTTAAAAAATGACTTCCAAAGGAGTGTAAGTTGGCCATAGGTAATTTGGAAAATAAGTAAAATTCCAAAAACAAATTAAAAAAAATAGCTCATAAACTTTTAAAATGTGAGCTTATATTAACTAATTTTTCTAAATATATCTACATATACAAAATGGGTATTCACAGAATTTCTTTGCAAATTTAAAATTATGCTGTACAGTGTTATTTTGAAATGCCCTCTTATATACTTAAAATACAAGTATACAAAACGTAGAGCTGGACTACTAAGTTCCTCTACTTCATAGTTTTATAAAGTTGGTCTCTCTCCAAAACCATTTGTCCAAAATGGTTTTGCTGTATTTTCCTTTTTTTGTATTTTGTTGTATTTTTCTTTTTTTGCTTCTCATGGAAAATACATTCAAGCATTATGTGAATTTTCTTGGTTCACATCCAGATTTTGCCCTGAATTTAAAGAGTTCAACTGCAATTCTAGTGTTGCAGATAATTTGAATATCCCTATTGTAAGACAAATACTGTTACCTATAAAAACTCACACAGGTTGTTAATGGTTTGAATATAACTCCAACATTTCAAAAATGTTTTAAAAATAGTGATCCATCTGTATGTATGCAACTATAATACATATTGCACTATGTATTACTGTGGTATATTCAAATTAATAATGTAGAAAAATATTAAAGTCATTAAAATGGTTAAAGACATTATAATTTATCATAATTATGATGATATTTAATAAAAATAATTTAATATGCCATAATTCATATAATTTATTGCATAAACTTCTGCTTTTTGTAATCCCTGCCTTAATTTTATAGTAGCAAATAAAAATAAAAGTGCCTTAATTAGTGACTTAATTCTAGGTAGAATCTCTTCTAATAAGGAATTTTGACAGTAATCTTGAGACATGTGTTTTTATACACACACACGCACACACACACACGTATATATACATGAGTACGTTTGCTGAAGTTGTTGTGTTAAGTATAATTAAATATAAGCTAAGAAAAGCCTGAAAGAAAATTATTCATTTGTATAGTGTTTATATTTATATTACATGACCTTATCCTCACAGCAATCTGTTTTATAGGCAAGAAGCTTTGATGTACATTAAGACACTTGCCCAAGTTTACAAATACAGATACTGTCCGCGTTCATGTGTTTCTTAATTCTATGGCCAGTGCTTTTCTCATTCTATCTCCCAGGAAGCACACAGTTCATATTTTTCAGGTATTATTCCATTAATGTGAAAGCTACCCACAGTTAATTCTGCAAAGTCATATTAATCAAATCTTTATCACAACCATAAACAAGGCTCTTGAAAAAATTTGGATGAATAACTTGAGGAGGATTTTTAAAGAAAAATGGAGTTTTTGATACTAAAAAAAACTTGTCAAATGTTATAGATACCTCTACACATTTTCTGAAGAGAATCTAAATTTATGTTCTATCAAATATATGGGGAATGATAAAGGCTTTATACCTAACATTATCTACTGAGCTATTGTTATGACTTGAATTTTCTAAACAATACAAATTAGCTTGACTACTGTGTAAGAGGTTGAAAGACTAAAAGATATATTTTCAGAAACGTAATGGTCAATTATAAGTTCAATGTGAAAGGTAAAAGAGAGCCACAAATGGGATTTCAAGATGTTATCATGGGGATGTCTATAGTTGAGAAAAAGAAGTAAGGCTACCTACTTCCTTTAACTTTATCAGAAACAGAATAATGCATTCAGAGTGAAGCCATTTTATATGGCTTTTTAATTACATATTTTGTTTTGCATTTGATGTACCTTAATTTTAGCAATAGAGAGCAGTGCCACAGAACTTCTTAAAGAGATATTTTTTCTTTTTGTTTGTTTTTGTTGCTACTGTTTTAAATAACCTCATTTTAAAGGACAGACAGGGATGTCCTGCATGCCAATGGTAGAAAGATCAAGTAAATTACACCTGAGATGATTAACTCAGTTCACAGACAAATGGACTTGATGAGTGGAAGGTTAGTGTTATGCAGTCCACAAGTAACAATTACAATTAGAATAAACTTGAACACATAAGATTAAGACTTTTTTTCAATGTCAAGCCACAAAACTCATTTGAAAAAGAACTAAGAGGATGTGGACTAAAAAATCAATACTAAAACACTACTGGACATATAAACTATACAAGAATATCTATGAACTCTAGTCAACATCTATCACCAATTGAACCTGGGAATAAATTACATCATGAAAATATTTTATAAACAAGCATACATCTATATCTCAATATTTACTCTAAATACATTGAAAGCTGGATGGAAAAGATATTAGTATCAATATAAAGAGAGATGTGTTTTTTCATTGAATGTCCAGAATGCTAGTTTTTTAAATTAAATTGGTAGAGTATAATCTATCAGTTGGAAACTAGAAATTTCATACATACATGCATACTAAATAGGAGAAAAATATTATCAAGATCTAGGAGAGTAGTTGTTTTTTACATTTTTAAATTCCAGTTAGTTAACATACAGTGTAATAATAATTTCAGGTGTATAATATAGTGATTCATCACTTACATGCAACACTCAGTGCTGTTCACAAGTGCCCTACTTAATATCTGTCACCTATTTAACCCATCCCCCAACCCACCACCCCTCCAGTGACCATCAGTTTGTTCTGTATAGTTAAGAGTGTGTTCCTTGGTTTGCCTCTCCTTTTTCCCCTCTATGTTTTATTGTTTTAAATTACACATATGAATGAAATCATGTGGTATTTGTCTTTATCTGACTGACTTATTTTGCTTAGCACAATACACTCTAGCTTTATCCACATCATCGGCATTGCAAATGACGAGCTTTTCATTCTTTTTTATGGCTGAGTAATATTCCACTCTAATGTTTTAAGTTTAATTATTTTGAGAGAGAGTGTGTGTGCAAGTGAGGTAGGGACAGAGAGAGAAGGGAGAGAGAATCCCAAGCGGGCTCCACTCTGTCAGTGTGGAGTTTGATGTGGGGCTTAAAACCATGAACCATGAGATCATGAGCTGAAGCCAAGAGTTGGATACTTAACTGACTGAGCCACCCAGGCACCCCTATTGTTGTTTCTTTATCCATTCATCAGTCAATGGATATTTGGGTTTCCATAATTTGGCTATTACAGATAATGCTGTTATAAAGATTGGGATGCATTTATCCCTTTAAATTAGTATTTTTGTATCCTTTGGGTAAATACCTAGTAGTGCAATTGCTGGATCATAGGGTAGGTCTATTTTTAACTTTTTGAGGAACCTCCATACTGTTTTCCACAGTGGCTGCACCAGTCTGCATTCCCACCAACAGTGTGTGAAGGTTCCCCTTTCACTGCATTCTTGCAAACACCTGTTATTTCCTGTTTTGTTAATTTTAGTCATCCTGACAGGTATGAGTTGATATGTCATTGTAGTTTTGATTTGTATTTCCCTGATTATCTGTGATAATGAACATCTTTCATGTGTTTGTTAGCCATCTGAATGTCTTCTTTGAAAGAATATCTATTCATGTCTTCTGTAGGTCAGGAGCTCTTAATATTTTTTTGTGACATGGCAATCTGGCAGTCTATGTATGTACTCTCTCAGACTACTATTTTGACTGTATAAAACAAAATATATAGGATTTAAAATAAATATTATAATTTTTTAATGTTTTTATTTTTGAGAGAGAGGGAGAAAGAGACAGAGTGCGAGTGGGGGAGGGGCAGAGAGAGAGCGAGACACAAAATTCGAAGCAGGCTTCAGGCTCTGAGCTATCAGCATAGAGCCCAACATGGGGCTCGAACTCACGAACCATGAGATCATGACCTGAGCCGAAGTTGGACACTTAACCGACTGAGCCACCTATGTGCCCCTGAAAGAAATATTATAATCAATTACTTACCAAATAATAAAAAAATAAACTTATTCTATAGTAATATGTTTTTTAGCAATGTATAGGTAAGAAAATTATATATTATAAAAGGAAATTAAAATTAATTTGTTTGACATTTTAGTGTGAAGGGAGCTGCTGCTTAGTTTGAATAAGGACATTATCCTGTAAGGCAACATGCATATCATATTGGGCAGCCATAAATTAAAAAAAATTTTTTTTCATTGCTATGAGTGGAAAATATCCACTTGTAAAGACATATTATTAAAAATAGAACTAAATCTTTCATATCTATTTAAAATGCAAGGATAGTTTTCTTACAATGAACACCAAGATTGTCCAAACTTTTTAAGTTAAACTCCCATTGTAGTAAGTTCTTTCATTTTAACAATCAATGAATTTATTTTTGGCTGGTTTAACATATTTTATACAGTTTATATAAGAAGAAAGGATCAGGAATCTACAGTTTAATGTTAATACCATCAGTACAGAATTATTTTTTGAATCTATTCTGATATGCTTTCAGATGTTAGCAGATATGTCTTTTAAAATAAACTGACAGAGAATTTGCTATCTCCACTCCATTTTCATAGAACATTTCCTACAGCATTTATAATTTGCAAGAAGGTCAATCTCTACTGTCTTCTTCCTTTAGGGTACTTACCCAAGAAATTTATAATGGTGACTTCGAGATCTTGAAAGATTTATCTCATTTAAATATTTAAAATATCTGCCAGGTGAATTATCCAATGGATAATTTATTTCTTTCATAGAGATCTAAGAAATTTTTTTAAGAAAAAGTGAAATTTCCACCTCTTGTTTGAACCATCACTGCAAGTCTTGTCTTGAAATCCATTGAGCTTCCATATGGTAGAGTAGAATATTGTTCTTACATTTTTATGGAAAAAAAAATCTTTACAAATGAAGAAATTCAGAGATGTGCATCTGATTTTAGTGATGACACTTAATGGTCCATGACAAAATCTTTTTCATGCTTATCACAAGTCTTTGTTGCCAGTGCATGTGTCTGTAAAAATAGCAGTGAGTGACAATGACATAAGGAGATTCATATTTTCACTAAAGTAGCAAAAGCAGATGTGTTACCAAATCATTGCATAAGATCCATCTGTGGATAGTATGATGCCTTTCCACACAAATATTTGTTTGGCAAAACAACTTTTTATCATTTCCAAACATCAACAGCTTTTGCTGTCCCAAAAGGGACTCACAAAGTAAGATTCCTTCTTTTTAAAGTGTCAGCATGCATATCATGAACAAAAAGGATCTAGTGGCTACATTAAGATACAGCTATAGCTTCATCTAGTTACACCATCAATGGGAATGTTAAAGTTGCCAATTCCTTGATCTGCTTCAAAAACATACCACAGCATTTAAATAGGGAACAACTTATATTTTTTTAATATTTTTCCCTCTGTTTAATGTACAAACCATCTTGATCTCTCCCAGAGCAAGAGACTTTACTAAAGCCTTTGTAATAGTGTGCAACTCCAAATACTGTGCAATCTTATGGAAGGTCTAGTAACTAACATAATTTTAAAGTAACGATAAGCAAATATGATATTTCAATACTGAAATATGACAGGAAAATACAGGTACTTTTTAGTGGTGACAAAATCACAGGTACTACCAAAAATATTGTAGTTTGTTGCCTACATTCATAAGGAAGGAAAGTTAATGGAATACCTGAAATTTATCCTACAGATTCCTATAGATCCCAGCTTGGAAGCCGTGATTAAAAGGATTACCAATGGACACACTGTTAGTCAGAATTATACCTCTTTTGCACAAAATCTCTTTTCAATTTTCTACAGATGAATTATTCCCTTTATAGTTACTCACATGACTTTTTCCACTTTTATAGTAGGTTTAAGCCTGAAGTGAATTGGGTTTTTTTATTATATTGTTTGTTTATTTTTTTCGCTAATTCTATTCTAAGATAGGAGAACAAAGGAAATATTTTAGATTCCTTCTCATATTCAGGCTTAGCTTCTAGTTAAGGTATATTTGAATTAAAGAGTTCAATGACCTCATAGGGTCATTGTGAAATGTGTGAATTAGACAAATAATGAGCTTGAGGTGGGTAGTAGAAGAAAAGTAAGATGATAAGAATTGATGTACCAAGTGCATACGAGGATGCAAAATGAAAATTATGGAAGATTATCTAATAACTTTGCCACTTATTCCCAATATAATTATATTCTGTCATTTTAACTATGATGAATTTTGGGAATATGAAAGTTACCTAAATTCAAATGTAAGTAGAACATTTTCTAAATTTAAAAGTTATTTGTGGACGCACTTTAACTTTGATGAATCCTTTTCCTCATCTGTAAAATAGGAGTAATATTAATGTCTATATCATAAGACTATTGAGATGATTAAATGACAGATTATATAGAAGACTGAGCACAGTGACTGGAACATAGTCCTCAATAAATGCTATCACTCATTGTCATCAAATTCTTATCATAATTAACTATTAATTAAAGGGCAAAGAGAAGTCATTGATATATTTCAGTTACCATTCTGAAACTTATGTTTTATAGAAATACAGGTGGCAATAGTGGTAATGGTAGATTTTGGTGATGTTTATATTTATCTTATTTTTAATATCAGTGAATTCCTAATGGCTATAAGTAGGACATTTTACTACTGTTTCATTTTGTTTCACCACAGATAATAATAAGAATCAATTCAATGGAAAGAATACTGATCCCAAGAATTTTATAGTTTTTTTTCCTTTTCAAAATTTTATTTAAATTCTAATTAGTTGACATACAGTGAAATATTGGTTTCAGGAGTAGAATTCAGTGATTTATCACCTACATACAACACCCAGTGCTCATAATAACAAATACCCTCCTAAATGCCCATCACCCATCTAGACCCTCCCCCACCAACTCATTCCATCAATCCTCAGTTTGTTCTCTATCTTTAAGGGCCTCTCATGCTTCTTTCCCTCTCTCTTTCCCCGCTCCCATATATTCATCTGATCTGTTTCTTAAATTCCACATATGATTGAAATAATATGGTATTTGTCTTCTTCGGACTGACTTATTCTGCTTAGCATAATGCACTCTAGCTACATCCACATCATTGCAAATGGCAAGATTCTTCCGCATGTTGCTTGTCCAGTTTTCCCAACACCGTTTATTGAAGAGACTCTCTTTTTTTCAATTGCATATTCTTTCCTGTGTTGTCAAAAATTAGTTGACCATAGAGTTGTGGGTCCCTTTCGGGGATTTCTATTCTGTTCCATTGATCTATGTGTCTGTTTTTGTGCCAGTGCCATACAATCTTCATTATTAAAGCTCTATAATACAGTTTGAAATCTGGAATTGTTATGCCTCTAGCTTTATTTTTCTTCTTCAAATTTGCTTTGGCTATTCAGGGTCTTCTGTGGTTCCATAAAAATATTAGGATTGTTTGTTCCAGCTTTGTGAAAAATGCCAGTGTTATGTTGATAGGGTTTGTATTAAATGTGTAGATTGCTTTGGGTAGAGGTTTTGACAATATTTGTTCTAATACATGAGCATGAGATGTTTTTCCATTTCTTTGTGTCCTTTTCAATTTCTTTCATAAGTGTTCTATAGTTTTCAGACTACATATCTTTTATCTCTTTGGTTAGGCTTATTCCTAGATATCTTATGGATTTTGGTGCAACTGCAAATGGGATTGATTCCTTGATTTCTCTTTCTGCTTCCTTGTTATTGGTGTATAGAAATGCAACAGATTTCTGTACACTGATTTTATATTCTGTGACTTTTTAATTTCTTTTTCTTCTCTACTTCCAGTAGTATGTTTAATAGCAGCAGTAAGACTGGAAATCCTTGTCTTTTTCCTGAAAATAGAGGAAAAGCTCTCTGATTTTCCCCCATTGTGGGTAATAGCTGTGGGTTTTTCATATATGGCCTTTATGATGTTGAGGTATGCTCCCAGTATCCCTACTTTGTTGAAGGTTTTTATCAAGAATAGATGTTGTATTTTGTCAAATGTTTTTTTTTCTGCATCTATTTAGAGGATCATATAGTTCTTATCCTTTCTTTTATTAATGTGATGTATCACATTGATGATGAAGAATGAAACTGGACCACTTTCTTATACCATACACAAAAATAAATTAAAAATGGATGAAAGACATAAATGTAATACAGGAAACCATCAAAATACTAGAGGAGAACACAGTCAATAACCTCTTTGGTATCAGCCATAGAAACTTATTACTAAACACATCTCCAGAGGCAAGGGAAATAATAGAAAAATGAAATATTAGGATCTCATCAAGATAAAAAGCTTCTGCACAGCAAAAGAAACAATCAATAAAAGTAAAAGGAAACCTTCAGAATGGGAGAAGATATTTGCAAATGACATATCTGATAAATGGTTACTTTCTAAAATCTATAAAGAACTTATCAAACTAACACCCAAGAAACAAATAATCCAGTGAAGAAATGGGCAGAAGACATGAATAGACATTTTCCCAAAGACATACAGACAGCCAACAGACACATGAAAAGATGCTCAACATTACTCATCATCAAGGAAATACAAATCAAAACCACAGTGAGGTACCACCTCACACCTATTAGAATGGCTAAAATGAACAATACAGGAAACAATAGATGTTGGTTAGGATGTGGAGAAAGGAGAACCCCCTTACACTGTTGGTAGCTTGCAAACTTGTGCAGTCACTTTGCAAAACACTATGGAGTTTCCTAAGAAAGTTAAATATAGAACTACCATATGATCCAGCAATTGCACTACTAGGTATTTACCCAAAAGATACAAAAATACAGATTCAAAGGGGTACCTGCACCCCAATGTTTATAGCAGCATTATCTACAATAGCCAAATTATGGAAAGAGCCCAAACATCCATTGCTTGATAAATGGATAAAGAAGAGGTGGTATACATATACAATGAAATATTACTCAGCCATCAAAAAAGTGAAATCTTGCCATTTGCAATGATGTGGATGTAGCTAGAGTGTATTATGCTAAGCAGAAAAAGTCAGTCCAAAAAAGGCAAATACCATATTATTTCACTTATATATTGAATTTAAGAAACAAAGACAGATGTACATAAAGGGAGGGAAAAAAGAGAAGAAAGCAAATCACAAGAGACTCTTAACTATAGAGAACAAACTGAGGGTTCCTGGAGGGGAGGTGGGTGGGTATAAGATAAATGGATGATGGCTATTAAGGATGGTACTTGTGATGAGCACTGGGTGTTATATGTAAGTGATGAATAACTAAATTCTTCTGAAACCAAAACTACACTATATATTAACTAGAATTTAAATACAAACTTAAAAAAATAAAATATTGAAGAATAAAAATATAATAATAGTTTTTTGTAGAGTATTTAGGGTTTTCTATATATAGTATCATGTGTTCTGCAAATGTGACAGTTTTATTTCTTCTTTTTAAATTCAGATGTTTTATTTATTTTTCTTGCCTAACTGCTGTGGCTAAGACTACTGATACTACATTACATATTAGTGGCTAGAGTGGGAATCCTTGTGTTGTCCCTAATGTTAGAGGGAAAACTCTCATCTTTCTACTGCTGTGCATGATGTTAGCTGTGGATTTGTCATATGTGGCCTTTATTATGTTAAGATATGTTCTTTCTATACCCCGTCTGTTGAGAGTTTTTTTTTTCATAAGCTGGTGTTGAATTTTATAAAATGCTTTTTCTGAATTTACTGAGATGATTATATGATTTTTTATTCTTTGTTTTCTTAGTGGGGTATATCACATTAATTGATTTGTGATATTAAACCACTCTGCCCTGAAATAAACCCCACTTTTTCATGGTGTATGATCTTTTTAATGTATTGAATTTTGTATTTATATTCATCATGGATATTAGCATGTATTTTTTTTTTGTAGTGTCTTCAACTGGCTTTGGCATCATGATAATTCTGGCTTCATAAAAGAAATTTGGAAGTGTTCTTTCTTATTCATTTTTTGGAGTAAAATTTGAAAAGGATAAATATTAGGTAAGGAATTTGGAAGTGCTCTTTCTTATTCATTTTTTTTGGAGTAAAATTGGAAAAGGGTAAATATTAGGTCATTTAAATATTTGGTAGAATTCACCTGTGAAACAATCTGGGCCAGGCTTTTATTTTGGGGAGTTTTTAAAGTACTTTTTCAATTAAATTCATACTAACTTGTCAATACAAATTTTTTATTTCTTTCTGATTCTATCTTGGAAGATTGTATGTTACTAGGAATATTTCTATTTTTTCTAAATTTCCTGATTTGTTAGCATATAATTGCTTATAGGTCTTTTCTGATCCTTTGTAATATTGTGTTATCAGTTGTAATTTCTACTCTTTCATTTCTGATTTTATTTGGGCTCTCTTTTTTCCTGATGAGTCTAACTAAAAGTTTTTTGATTCTGTTTATCTTTTCAAAGGACCATACCTTAGTTTAATTGATATTTTCTACTGTTTTTTTATTATTCTCTTTCTTTTATTTTGCACTCTGATATCTATTTTTTTTTCATCTACTTTGTTCTTTTTCTAATTCCCTGAAATGTAAAGTTAGATTCATTTATTTTTCTTGTTTCTTGAGATGGGACTGTATTACTATGAACTTACCTCTTAGAACTACTTTTGTTCTGTCCCAAAGGTTTTGGAACATTAAATTTCCATTTCAAATGTCTTGAAGTATTTTTATTAAATTTATTCTGATTTCATATTGATCATTTAATAACATGCTCTTTAGCCTCTGGGTGTTTGTGTTTTGTCCCACTTTTCTTCTTGTAATTGATTTCTACTTTTATACCATTATTATTGTAAAAGATGTTTGATACAATTTCAATGTTATTATTATAAAAGGTGCTTGATATGATTTCAATGTTAAACTTATTGAGGTGTGTTTTGTGATTGAACATGTGATGTGTCCTGGAGAATATTTCATGTGCACTTGAGAAGAATGTGTATTTGGTTGCTTTTGGATGGGATCTTCTGTATAGATCTATTAAGTATATGTGTTGTTTAATGTGAATACTTCCTTATTGATTTTCTGTCTGGATTATCTATCTATTGATGTAAGTGGGATATAAATATCCCCTACTATTGAGTTCTGGTCCAAGTTGGTGACATAGGAAGGCTGATGACCTTGAACTCACCTCCTCCATGAATCATATAAAATTACACCTATTTATAGAATAGTTCCTCCTGAAAAAGAACGCAGGACAGACTGAACAGCTTCTGAACAACCAAAGATAGAGAGAATGGCAAAAGAGAACAGCGAGAGAGAAGGCTACATGATAATAAAGGAAACCACCATCCCCAATGCTATGAACAGCAGTGGGGAGAAATAATAGTGAGGGACCAGAAGATATTTTTGTGTCCTTAGACACAGCAAAAGCCATGGTTTGAAAGAGTAACTAGCATATAAAAGAAACAACTCTAGAAATATGTCAAATGCTGGTAAAGGTTTGGGAACACTCTCCAGGTCAGAAGGACTAGAGAATGACATATTTTATATTCCCACTCCACTTTACATGCCCAGACCAGAGCAGAGTCTGGACACCATAATTGGAGTGTTTGATAATCACAGTAAGTTTGTGATCTCAATAAGCCCAGTGTCCACAAGCCCACAATGGCCTTGTTATGCTGGGATGCAAACAAAGAAACAAACAAAAAACAAACAAACAACAACAACAACAACAAAACAACAAAAAAAGTGCCACAGTTTAATAGGGCCAAGTAGCTACAAGAATGCTCTCTCCACATTCCACCTTAAAAGCCCAGATCAGAACAGGTTCTAGATACCATAACTGACATGTCCAGACACCATAACTAGAGGATCTGTTTGTCACAGCAATGTAGCAACTTCAGTGATCCCAGGATCCACAAGCAGCACCAATCCCAGTCATGCTGGGACACTGAATAAAGCTACTATTTAAAAGGGCTTAGGAGCAGCAGGGATGCTCTCTTCCACTCCACCTTAAAATCCCCAGAGCAGAACAAGGTTTGGCCCACAGTGAAATTGTGACCTTAGTGAACTCAGTGTCCCAAGCCCACACAAGCCCATGTGGCACTGGGGCACAGAAAATAAGCTTCATATTTTGTCTTCTCCTATTTTTAGTTTCGTTCTTTTTGTTTTTTTTCTTTCTTTCATCTTCTTTTTTTCTCTTATTACTATTATTAATTATTAGCATTTTCTTTCTGTAAAAAGCTGTGGTTTAAAAGAATAACTAGCATAGACAGCCATAGCTCCATCTAGCCAGCAAAAGTCACTAAGAACTTGTAATCTTAGGACACCATACCTAAGACCACTCCTCCAAATTTAGGACACCTAGCTATTCCACCTAGACCATAGAAATAAACACAGACATTCAAGTCAAATGGGAATACAGAACAATATTCTTCAAAAATAAAGAATAAGTAAAAGCCTCAGAAAAAACTTAAATGAAATGGAAATAAGGGACATGCTTGATAAGGAATTTTAAGTAATGATTATAAAGATACTGACTGGGCTTGAGAAAAAAGTGGAAGAACTTAGTGAAAACTTCATAAAGGTATATAAAATATATTTAAAAAATAACCAATTACAGTTAAAAAATACAACAATTTAAATAAAAAACTCATGAGAGGAAATCAACAATATATAAGTGGATGCAGAACATATCAGTGATCTGGAAGATAGGGTAGTGAACCACACATATGATAAGCAGCAAAGAGTGAAAAGAATTTTAAAAATGATGATAAGTTAAGAGATCTCTTGGACATCAAGTGAACAGAGATTTGCTTTATATGGATTCCAAAATAAGAAGAGAAAGGAGCAGAAAACTTATTTGAAGAAATAATAAATGAAAAAATTTTCTGACTTAAAGAAGTAAATAGATATCCAAGAAGCACAGTTATTTTTTCCAAAAGTTTATTTATTAAATTAAAAAATGTTTGTTTGTTTGTTTGTTTATTTATTTATTTATTTATTTTGAGACACAGAGAGAGAGAGTAGGGGAAGGACAAAGAGGGAGAGAGAACACCAAGGAAGCTCTACACTGTCATCACAGAGCCCAATGTGGGGCTTGATCTCACAAACTGTGAGGTCATGACCTGAGCCAAAATCAAGACACTTGTTTTAACTGACTGAGCCACCCTGGGACACCTAAAAGTTTGTTAATTTGGAGAGAGAGAGAGACAGAGACAGAGAGAAGTGGAGGGGCAGAGAGAGAAAGAGAGAGACAGAATCCCAAGTAGGCTCCACACTGCCAGCACAGAGCCCAGCACAGAGCCCAGCACAGAGCTTGAACCCGTGAGCCATGAGACCATGACCTGAGCTGAGATCAAGAGTTGGGTATTTAATCCACTGAGCCACCCAGGGGTCCCTTACAGTATTTTATTTTATTTTATTTTATTTTATTTTATTTTATTTTATTTTATTATTTTATTATTTATTTTATTTTATTTTATTATTTTATTTTATTTTATTTTTTCATGTAATTTTATTTCATGTAATTTTATTTCATTTTATTTTTTAAGAGAGGGAGCTTGAGTGGGGGAGGGGAGAAGGAGAGAGAGAGAGAGAGAGAGAGAGAGAGAGAGAGAGAGAGAATCTTAAGTAGGCTCCACACACAGCATGGAGCTTGACATGGGGCTCAATCTCACAAGCCTGAGATCATGGCCTGAGCCAAAATCAAGAGCCAGACACTTAACTGACTGAGCCATCCAGGCACCCCAGCACAGAGAGTTCTTAATAAGATGAATGTAAGAAAGTTCATACCATGACACATAATTGAAATGTCAAGACTAAACATAAAGAAAGAATCTCCATTTCCTCAAAAAGTGCAATGAATAAGTCACAGGAATAGAAAGCATGCATAAGGCATATAGTCAGTGATATTCAAATAGCAATGTAATGGAACATATGGTAGCTATTGTTGTGGTGAACATAATATATAAACTTGTCAAATCACTAAGTTGTACACCTGAAACTAAAGTAACATTGTGTGTCAACTACACTACAAAAAATCTTCACAGCAGCAAAAGAGAAACAAAAAGTGACATGCAAGAGAAAATCTATAAGGCAATGAGCTTATTTTTCATCATAAACTTTGCGGGCCAGAAGGGAGAGGCATGATATATTCAGAGTGCTGAAAGGAAAAAACTGTAACCAAAGATACTTTACCTGGCAAGCTTATCATTTGGATTTGGAAAAATGATAGTGTCTGAGACAAACAAAAGATGAAGGAGTTTAATCACCACTAAACCATCCTTACAAGAAATATCAAAGAAACTTCTTTAAGTGGAAAAGAAATGGCCATAAAGATAAGAAAATTATGAATAAATAGACATAAAAATTGACAACATGTATATAAATTGTGGGGGTGGAAATAAAAAGGGAAAAGAAGAGAAAGGGAAAAAGAAAAAACAAGTTTTTTTCTATTTTTTATAACATGCATATAAAATTAAATGGCCATCAAATTGATATAGACTACTATTTACCTAAGATGTTATATATGAACTTTATGATAATCACAAAATCCAAAACCTATGATAGTTACACAAAAAAAGAGAAAAAAATCCATAGAAACAAAGCCATCAATCACAAAGAAAAAGCCATCAATCACAAAGAAAGGGAGCAAGAGAAGAAAGGAACAAAGAAACTACATAAATAATCAAAAAACAAATAACAAGTAGCAATAAGTACATACCTATCAATAACTACTTGAAATGTAAATGGCCTAAAAGCTCCAATGAAGACATAGGGTAGCAAAATGGGTAACAAGATTCATCTCTATGCTTCCTATAAGAGACTCACCTCAGACCTAAAGACACATACTGACTGAAAGTGAAAGGATGGAAAAACATTTACCATGGAATTGGATGTGGGGTCACCTGGGTGGCTCAGTTGGTTAGGTGTCTGACTCTTGGTTTCAGCTCAGGTCATGATCTCATGGTTTTGTGAGATCGAGCCCCACATCAGGCTCCGTGCTGGTGGCACAGTGCCTGCTTGGAATTCTCTCTTTCTCTCTCTCTCTGTCCTTCCCCCCACTCATGCTGTCTCAATCTTTCTCAAAAATAAATAAACTTAAAAAACAAGAAATTGGAAGTGAAAAAAAAGCCTGAGTAGCAATAGTTATATAAGACAAAATAGACTTTGAAACAAAAACTGTAACAAGAGACAAAAAAAAGCATTATATAATGGTAAAGGAAACAATCCAATGAGAGAATATACCAATTATAAATATTTATGCACCCAACATTGGAGGACCTGAATAAATAAAACAAATATTAACTGGCATAAAGAGAGAAATTGATGGCAATAAAATAATAGTAAGGGACTTTAACACCCACTATGTCGATGAGTAGATCAATCAACAAGGAAATGTTGTCTTTGAAAGACACATATACACCCTTTTCAAGTGCACATGAAACAGAATAGATCATATATTAGGCCACAGAAGAAGCCTCCATAAATTTAAGAATATAGAAATCATACCATGTATCTTTCCCAATTACAGCAGTATGAAACTTGAAATAAAGTATAAGAAAAAATGGGAAAAAAACCCACAAATACATGGAGACTAAACAACATGATACTGAACAACAAATGAGTCAATGAAGCAATCAAAGAAAAAAATTTAAAAAATACATAGCACAATGAAAATGAAAACACAACAGTCCAAAATCTTTGGGGCACAGCAAAAGTAGTTCTAAGAGAAAAGTATGTAGTGATGCAGGCCTACCTCAAGAAAAAAGAAAAAGCTCCAATAAACAATTTAGCCTTATACATAAAGGAACTAGGAAAAGAAGAATGAAGCCAAAGGTGAATAGAAGAAAGGAAATAATAAAGATCAGAGCAGAAAAAAAAATGACATAGATGTTAAAACAACAACAACAAAAAATAAATAAATGAAACTTAAACGTGGTTCTTTGAAAAGATAAACAAAATTGACAAACCATTAGCCAGATTCATCAAGTAAAAAAGAGAAAGGTCCCTAATGAATTCAGAAATGGGAGAGAGGAAGCAACAACCAGCCCTACAGAAATACAAAGAATTATAAGAGAATACTATGGAAAGCATATATACCAACAAATTGGACAACCTAGAATCAATGGATAAATTCCTAAAAATACACAATTTTCCAACCTGAATGAAGATAAAAGAGAAATTCTAAACAGACTAATTACAAGTAATGAAATTGAATTGATAATTTACAAACTACCAAAAAATTACATTCCAAGACCAGATGGATTCACATGTAAATTCTACTAAACATTTAAAGAAGAGTTAATACCTATAGTATTTCAAAAAAATAGAAGAGGGAGGAAAGCTTCCAAATATATCCTACAAGGCCAGCATTGCCCTGATACCAAAATCAAAGACACCAAAACAAAGAAATAAACAAACCTCCTCCAAAAAAACACACACAAAAAAACAAAAACAAGTTAATATTCCTGATAATCATAGATGCAAAAGTCCTCAATAAACTACATACAACAATACATTAAAAAGATCATTCATTGGGATCAGCTGGGATTTGTTGTGTGAATTCAAGGATGGTTCAATACTTGCAAATCAATCAATGTGATACACCACATTCCCAAAGGAAGGATAAAATTATGATCATTTCAATTGATGCAGCAAAAGCATTTGGTAAAGCTCAACATTCATTCACGATAAAAACTTTCAACAAAGTGAAGTTACAGGGAAAATACCTCAATATAATAAAAGTGACAGATAAAAACTCCATCATAGTCAATGGTGAAAATGTGAGAGGTTTCCTTCTATAATTAGGAACAAGGCAAAAATATCTATCCTTACCACTTTTATTTAACGTAGTACTGGAAGTCCTAGCCACAGCAATCCAAAGAGAAAAAAAATAAGAAGCATCCACATTGGTAAAGACGTTAAACTTTCACTATTTACAGACAGTATGATACTATACAAAAAAATCCTAAAGATGTCACCAAAAAACTACTAGAAGTAATAAGTGAATTTAGTACAGCTGCAGGATACAAAATTAATGTGCAGAAATCAGCAGCATTTTTATACACTAATTATAAAGTTGCAGAAAGAAAAATTAAGAAAATAGCACCATTTATAATTGCCTCAAAAATACAACTAGGAATAAACTTAACTAAAAATTAATACCTGTACTCTGAAAACTAAAAAAAATATATATTGATGAAAGATATTGAAGATGACAGAAACAAATAAAAAAACAGTCCATTCTCATGGAATGGAAGAAATAATACTGTTAAAATGTCCATATTACCCCCAACCAATCTACAGATCCACTGCAATCTTTATCAAAATACCAGTAGTATTTATCACAGAACTTGAACAGATAATCCTAAAAGACCCCAAATATACAAAGAAATCTTGAGAAAAACATAGCTGCAGGTATCAAAATTCCAGACTTTAAGATATACTACAAAGATGTAATGATCAAAACATTATGGTACTGGAACAAAAGTAGACCTAAAGTTCAATGGAACAGAATAGAGAGCCCAGAAATAAACCCACACCTATATTTTCAATTAATCTATGACAAAGGAAGCAAGAATACATAATTGGATAAATTCCCTTCAACAAATGGTGCTGCAAAGACTTGAAAGCTACATGTAAAATAATGAACTTGGACCATTTTTTAATACTATACACAAAAATAAACTCAAAATGGATCCAAGACCTAAATGTCAGATCTGAAACCTTAAAATTCCTTAAAGAAAACACAGGCAGTAATTTCTGACACTGGCCATAGAAATATTTTTCTATATATGTCTCTTTAGGCAAGGGAAACAACAGCAAAAATAAACTATTGTGACTACATCAAAACAAAAACCTTCTGCACAGCAAAGGAAACCATCAGCAAAACAAGAGGACAACCTAATGAAACAGAAAATATTTGCAAAAGATATATCCAAAAAGAGGTTAAAAACTTATACAACTTATATTAAGAACTTATACAACTCAAATTAAAACAAACATCTGTATATCTTCTTAGGAAAAATGTCTATTCATGTTTTCTGCCCAATTTTTTAGTTGGAGTATTCATCTGGGATGTTTTGAGTTCTGTAAGTTCTTTATAGATTTTGGATACTAACCTTTTATCAGATATGTCATTTGCAAATATCTTTTCCGATTCCATAGGTTCCCTTTTAGTTTTGTTGATTGTTCCATTCACTGTACAGAAGCGTTTTATTTAGATGAAGTCCCAATAGTTTATTTTTGCTTTCATTTCCATTGTCTCAGAAGATATACCAAGTAAGAAGTTGCCAAGGCCAATGTCAAAGAGGTTATGGTCTGTTTTCTTCTCTAGGATTATATTGGTTTCCTGTCTCATATTTAGGTCTTTAATAAATTTTGAATTTATTTTTGTGTATGGTGTAAGAAAGTGGCCCAGTTTCATTCTTTTGCATGTTACTGTCCAGTTTAAGATGTTCAACATCACTCATCATCAGGGAGATACAAATCCACACTACAATAAGATAGAAGGAGTAGTTAAGATGGTGAAGAATTAACCGGACCTTATGCTTGCCTTATCCTTTGAACACAGATAATTATTAAATCACTGAACACACAGGAAAGTGATCTGAGGACAGAGAGAACAAACTACACAACTAGAGGGATAAAATCCACACCATGGAAGGTAGGAGGTGCAAAGCTGTGATTTGAGGGAAGAAATAATTGAGGGTGCTGTAGAGGGGAGGGAGCACAAGTCACGGGGAAAGGAGAAAAAGAGTGAGAGAGAGAGAGAGAAAGCAAGAAATCAGCATGCAGGGGATGTACAAGAAAAACATTTCCCCAAAACCATTGACTGGAAAAATTAGAGGGACTGATAATTGCAAGTTTTTACAAGCAGTGGAGCTGAAAATCTGAAGTTTAAGCAGTCCACACCATCATGGGTCAGCATAGCAGTGCTCCTGTGGAGAAGGAGGGCATAGTCCTGGAAGCACACAGCATACTCTGAGGATCTGCTGAGTCACAGTGGGAGAGACAGTTCCTGTTCTTGTAGTCCATTTGGGAGAGGGAACACTGCCTCTGTGGGGACAAAAGAGCTGGTGAGCACCATTGAGCTGCCCCTTTTATTATCGTATGAACAGAGACACCTGCTAAGGGCAGCTACCCTGGATGTCAGCTTTTTGCTACACTTTATAATTAAATCCAAGCACCTGCACAGTTGTGTGACTGGTTTTCTGGGACAAGCTGTTATCAGCCACAGCACAGCAAGAGCCTCCCCCAGGGGATCAGCATGGGTCCATGCCACACCAGGTCCCTAAAATTTGGAGTTTTGAAACCCAGCCATGTGCTTGAGATAAAACACAGGAACACTGCTGCTGTGTAGGCAGATGGCTCAGAAACAGGCAGGGTTAAGGAGGGAATCTTATGGAAGCCTGGGACACAAGAGGGGAGATAGTTTGCACTTCAGAGAGGACTTACTGAACAAGCAACAGGCAAAGTCACCAGAGAGGGGAAAAGAGTGGGCCAATGATATTTTCCCCATCAGCACAGACAGGCAGACTTCACAGAGTGGCACAGAACACACAGTGGAATCCTGAGATGCTTACACAAAACCCCACACCCCTGTACTCTGCAGGTGCCTTTCTTACTAGGGCAAATGTTATTGAAAGCCAGAGAAGCATCAGGTCCCTCCCGCAGAAGACCAGCACAAATCTCCTGAATGCACCAGGTCTACTGATCATAGAGTGCTGCACAACTTCAGCTCTAGTGGAAGTAGGGCCAGGCACAGGCTTTCCTAAAACACAAAAGACAGACCAAGACAAAATGCCAAGACAGGAATTCATCCCAAAAGAAAGAAAAGAAGTGGTCATGGCCAGAAAGCTACTAAAAATATATACAAGTAATATACTTGAACCAGAATTTCAAACAATCATAAGGAAGCTACTGGGCTGGAGAAAAGCATAGGAAACAAAGAGATCCTCACTATAGTGATAAAATACCTAAAAACCAGTCAGGCCAAAATAGAAAATGCTATAATTAAGATGCAAAACCAGCTGGATGTAATGACCACAAGGATAGAAGAAGCAGAGGAACAAATAAGTGATATAGAAGATAACATTATGGAAAATAATGAAGCTAAAAAGAGGGAAAGAAAAATATTGGACCACAAATGTAGTATTAGGAACTCAGTGACTCCATAAAGCATAATAACATTTGCATCTATGGAGTCCCAGAAGAAGGAATGAAAAAGGGGCAGAAGGCTTATTTGAGCAAATTATATCTGAAAACCTCCCTAATCTGGGGAAGGAAACAGACATTCGATCCAGGAGAGGCACAGAGAAATGCTACCAAATTCAACAAAAGCTGGCTGGAACCAAGACATATTGTAGTAAAATTTGCAAAATATAGAGATAAGGAAATAATCCTGAAAGCAGGAAGGGAAAATAAATCCCCAACCTACAAGGGAAGACAAATCAGGTTATCAGCAGATCTCTCCACAGAAACCTAGCAGGCCTGAAGGGAGTGGAATGCTGAATAGGGAAAATATGCAGGCAAGAATACTTTCTACAGAAAGGATATCATTCTGAATAGGAGAGATAGTTTCCCAGACAAACAAAAACTAAAGGAGTTCATGACCACTAAACCATCCTGCAAGAAATAAAAAATGGGCTCTTTGAATGAGAAAGAAAGACCAAAATTGGCAAAGATTAGAACACTAATTTGAAGGGATACATACACCCTGAGGCTTATAGCAGCATTATCTACAATAGCTGAATACTGGAAACAGCCCAAGTGTCCATTGACTTATGAATGAATAAAGAAGATGTAGTACATATATGTATGGATACAGTAAAATCTTGGTTTGAGAGCATAATTCATTCTGGAAACATGCTTTTAATCCAAAGCACTTGTCTATCAAAGCGAATTTCAAGAACCATTGGCTCAGTTGTGATCATGTGACATTTGACATCACATAGTACAACTTGTACTGCAAGATCTTGCTTGTTTATCTAGCTGAAATTTATTAGAAATGTTTGCTTCTCTTGCAGAACACTTGCAGAACAAGTTGTAAAACCTTGGATTGTGAGTAACTTGTTCTGTGAGTGTTCTGGAAGATGAGAAAACATTTCTAATAAATTTTAACTTGATAAACGAGTGATGTCTTACTATATATATATATATATATATATATATATATTTATATATAAATGAAATCTTATATAAATATATAAATATATGAAATCATATGTAAATATATGCAATCTTTCCATTTTAAAATACATGGATGGAGCTAGAGAGTGTCATGCTAAGCAAAATGAGTCAAGGACAAATACCATGATTTCACTCACATGTGGATTTTAAGAAAAAAAATGAGCATAGGGGAGAAAAGGAGAGAGAGATAGGCAAACAAGAAAACATACTCTTGACTCTAGAGAACAAACTGATGGTTACCAGAGGGAAGGTGAATGGGGGAATGGATTCAATAGGCGATAGGGATTATGGAGTAAACTTGTGATGAGCATTGGGTGTTGCATGTAAGTGTTGAATCACTAAATCTTACACCTAAAACTAATATTACACTGTAGGAATACAAACTAGATGTTAAATAAAAACTTAAAAATAAAGAAATAAACAATGTGATTAAAAACTAGGCAGAAGCTCTGAATAGACATTTTTTCCAAATAAGACATACGGATGGCTAACAGACACATGAAAAGATGCCAACATCACTAATCATCAGGGAAATCCAAATCATAACCACAATGAAATATCACCTTACATTTATTAGAATGGCTAAAATTAAAAAGACAAGAATAAAGTGTTGTTGAGGATGTGGAGAAAATGGAACCCTGTGTATTCCTGATAGGAATGTAAATTGATGTAGCCAGTGTGGAAAACAGTATGAAGGTTCCTCAACGAATTAAAAATAGAAATACCATGTGATCCAGTATTTTACTATTGGGTATTTACTCCCCAAAAATGAAAACACTAACTCAAAAATATATAAACACCCCTATGTTTATCACAGCATTATTATAGCCAAGATATGGAAGCAACCTCAGTGACTATCATGAGATAAATGGTTAAGAAGAAGTAACATATATAATGGAATATTATGCCATGATGAGATTGTGCCATGTGAGACAATATGAAAGTCCCTAAAGGGTATTATGCTAAATGAAATAACTCAGACTGAGAAAGGCAAATACCATATGAGTCCACTCATAAATGGAATTTAAAAATGAATAAAGAAACAAAAAGTATATTCATATTTAAAAGTACAGAGAACAAATTGATGGTTGCCAGAAGGGAAGGGGGTGGGAGGCTGGGAAAAAAGGTAAAGGGGAAGGGAAGAGACAAGCTTCCATTTATGGAATAAACAAATCACAGGAATTAAAGGCACAGTATAAGGAGTACAGTCAATAATATTGTAATAACAATTCATAGGGATATATGGTAGCTACACTTCTGGTAAACATAGCATAGTATATAAAGTTGTCAAATTACTAAGTTCTATACCTCAGACTAATGTAACATTGTCAACTATACCCAAAATTAAAAAAAAAAAAGTACTGTACTATTATTACATTGCTGTCAATTTCCCCCTTTATGTCTGTTAATATTGCTCTATATATTTAGGTGATTCTATGTTGGGTGCATAAAGTTTTACAAATGTCATATACTCTTGGTGGATTGACCCCTTTATCATTACATAATGCCCTTCTTTGTCTCTTTTACACTTTGTTTTAAAGCTCATTTTGTGTGATGCAAATATTGTTACCCTAGCTTTCTTTATGGTTTCATTAGCATAGTATTTTTTCTATCCCTTCACTTTCATTTTGTGAGTGTCCTTAGGTTTGAAGTGTGTTTCTTGTAGGTGGCATATAAGAGGGTCTTTGTTTTTGATCCATTCAGCCACCCTATTTCTTTTGATTAGATAATTTAGTTTATTTACATTTAAAGTAATTACTGATAGGTAATTGGCATTTTATTGATTGTTTTCTTGCTGAATTTGTAGTTCCTTTCTGTTCCTTTTTTCTTTCCCTTTTTTGTGATTTGTTTTGATTGTTGTCTTTAGTGATATGTTTAGATTTCATTCTCTTTTACTTTTGTGTATTTACTCTAAGTGTTTCCTTTGTGGTTACTGTGAGGATCACATTGAACATCTTATGTGTATCACAATTTCTTTTAGGTTGATAGGAAGATAATTCTGAAGACATTCTAATGCTTTGTAATGTAGTCTACCCCCATATATCATATTTTAATAACACATTTTATATTTTTCTATTTTATGTATCCATTAACTATTCATTATATTATCAATTAATTTTACTACTTTTGCCTTTTACTTTTCATACTTGTTTTATAAGTGATTGATTCACTACTGTTATTATTTATCATTTCTCATGAGGTTTTTACTTTTACATGTTTTCTTATTATTAATTATTACATTTGTAGCTTAGAGAATTCCCTTTAATATTTCTAATATCGTTCCTTTAGCTTTTCCTTGTCTGGAAAACTCTTAATCTTTCTATTAATTCTGAATGGTAATTTTGCTAGGTAGAGAATTTTGGGGTTGGCAAGTATTTTTTATTTTAGGACTCAATATATCATGATACACCTTCCTGACCTGTAAAGTTTCTGCTGAAAAATCTGATAGCCCTCTGGGGTTTTGTTGTACATATGTTGCCTTTTAATTGATGTTTTTAAGATTTTCATTTAGTTTTATTATTTTAATTATAATGTGTCTCAGTGTGTTTCTCTTTGGGTTTATCTTATTTAAGTCTCTTTGAGATTCCTGGACCTGGATGTCTGTCTGCTTCCCCAGATAAGGAAAGTTTTCAGCCATTATTTTTTCAAATAATATTTCTGGCTCTTTCTCTCTTAGTTTTCTGAAACACCCATATAATGTGAATGTTATATACTGGATGTTGTCTGAGAGGTCCCTCAAACTATCCTCACTTCTTTTAATTATTTTTTCATTTTGCTGCTTAATCTGGGTGCTTTCCTTTTTCTTTCTGCTCATAGGTTTGTGTTTTTATTTTATACTTTCTGCTGTTTACTCTATTTTTCAGTTCAGTTATAGCTTCTGTTGTGTAATTTTTAAAATATTTTCTCTTTGTTGAAATTCTTGCTGTGTTCATCTATTCTTCCCTCAAAATTGGTGAGTACTTTTAAGACAATTACTTTGAATACTTAATCAGATTGGCTGCTCACTTCTGTTTAATTAAGATCATTTTATGGGGATTTGCTTTGTTTTTTGGTTTGGAACATATTCCTGTTTCCATTTTGCTTGTCTCTCTCTGTCTTTGTCTATATGTGTTAGCCGAAGCAGCTAATTTCCCTCACTCTTGTGAGTAGTCTTGTGTAGGACCTACTCATGTGGTCCAGAAACACAGTCTTCCCTGGCCACCAAAACCAGGCATTCTATGGGCATTCCTCACATGGGCTGTATGCCTATTGGCTGTGGTAGCACCACAAATGTTGTGTGGGGAGGTCAAGGCTCAGGGCACTTGCCTGGCCCTTTTTTATCTCAGACATTAAGCAAGGAAAATGAGGCTTGGGACATTTACCCCTCCTAGTTGTGGCTCTGTCTCTGTGCAGGTTTAGTAGGACTCAAGTGCCTGCCTAGCCTTGTTGTGGCTTGAGTGCTACATAGATTGTGTGGGTTGTGGGTGTTCATACAGTCTAGTTACTGCAGATGGAAGGCAAAGCCCACCTTCAGAATGGTGAGAAGAGTCACCAAAAATGGCGCTAGTTGGCTCCATCACCAGCAAGTTAGGATGAGATTGCAAAAATGGTATCTGTCTGATAGACTCTGAAGGTTCTTGCCTCTCCAGCAGCCATTTTCAAATTAGCGAGTGGTTCTCTCTTGCTTATTATCTAGGCACTTTTCAGTCTATTGATTTTCTGTTGGACCTCAGTGTGGGAAGGTTTGGACAAGAACCATTTAAGAGCAGGATTTAGATTCCCTATAGTATCATAGTTCTCCTGGTCTTAATCTACAATGTTTTTCAAAAGAATATGTATTTGTGGCTCATCTTTCCTGTTCCAGACTCCAGAGTCAGGATGCCTGATGTAGGGCACAATACCTTTATCCCTTAAGGAAATGTTATGCATTTTTTTTAAATCCCATCCCGTTTGTGTGGTCCTGGGCAAGGCCATGTCTCTGTCTCTTTTACCCTTCTCAATGTGACAATGTGTTTTGTTGTGGGAATGCTGCTCATCTAGGTTTTAGGTTTTTTTTTCAGAAGAAAATATCCCATATGTAGCTGTAAGTTTGTTATGTCCATGGGAAAAGGTGAGTTCAGGGTTTTCTCATGTTGCCAACTTGGACCTCTTCCAAAGCTTTCTGATTCTGATAAAGCCAAACTGACAGTAAAAGTTGTGATCTGAGCACATGGTAGTCTCTCCCTCTGAAGCTCTCAAAATAGTACCACTAACTTTTCATCTTCCTCATATGATAAAAAATCAACACCAGCACACCTTTAGGTACAATACTGGGTTACACATCTTAAATGAAAAACTGTATGTGTACCTGATAATATACGTGCCCTTTGTTAGTATAAAAGAAATATAAAATAAAAAAATACAAAATTAACTTTTCTGTTTACAAATAATAGGTAAAATCTCTTCCATTTTCTATAGAGGATAAATCAACCTCTGTGTCACATAATCAAACATTTAGATTAATATTTTTAAACTCTGAGTAGAAAGCTTATTATCTGTAATAATCTCTCTAAGTTTAGTTCCACTTATTTTTGTAAGTTTTACGCAGCAGGGTGGAATTCTTTATACATTCCATAAAGCAGTATTTTGTGCCAAGCTATGTTTTGGCAGGGGGGATTTCATGACAACTACAATAAAAAACAGAAATAAATGATAATCCACGGAGTCAATATATACTAGATGCCTTCATGTAGCCTCTCGACTTCCAGGAATTTCAAAGCTTACTTAAAGATTTCGGGGCAACAGATGCAGAATTCTGAAAGGGCAATTATTACAAGAGCTGCCTGACACAAACCAGAAACTATTTTTACAGGTTTTAAGTTCTGACAAAATGAAACATTTTCAGAATTTTCCTCAAGAAAATGATTAGGACAGAGTAGTATTGAAAGATCTTAGAATGCACAGCTCTGAAGATGGAAAGGCAAAAATCTATCATGCAGAAGCAAAATTGAATATCATACCTTGATCCACATATGTATGTGTGAACATGGGTACATGTAATGGATGAGAGATCTAATAAGAAATGTTGCCCATGAGAATAAGTTCTCTTCTTACCTTAAAAAAAAAAGTTATATATTTATTTTTGAGAGAGAGTGAGAGAATCCCAAGCAGGTTCTGCACTATTAGTTCAGAACCCGATGTGGCGCTTGATGTCATGAACCCTGAGGTCGTGACCTGAGCTAAAGTCAAGAATCAGGTGCTTAACTGATTGAGCTACACAGGCACCCCAATAAGTTCTCTTCTTCTTCTTTTTAAATGTTTTATTTATTTTTGAGAGAGAGAGCGTGAGCTGGGGAGGGGCAGAGAGACAGGGAGACACAGAATCCAAAGCAGGCTCCAGGCTCTGAGCTGTCAGCACAGAGCCCAACATGGGGCTTGAACTAGTTACTGCAAGATCATGATCTGAGTTATAGTCAGAAGCTTAACTGACTGAGCCACCTAGGCACCCTAGGTTCTCTTCTTAATTTCTTTGGTAAGTGTTACACAAATTAGGCACCAAAGGAGAGACTGATTGTAGATGTTGGCCATTTTTTATAAAATCCCTAAGGGCCCAGAGAAGTCAGTATTCTTAAACATACGCACACACATCCCTATGTGTTTGGATATGCGTATACATATATTATACTTTTACATATTTTATATAAATATACATGTTTATATAAATATGGATATACATATATTATACTTTAAATATACATATACATGTTTTTATAAATACGCATATATTTAGAGTGCCTGGGTGGCTCAGTCGTTAAGCATCTGACTTTGGCTCAGGTCATGATCTCATGGTTCATGAGTTCAAGTCCCACATTGGGTGAGCTCAAGCCTCAGTTCAGGTGAGCTCATGCCCCACTTCAAGTGAGCATGAACCCCGTTTTGGGTGAGCCTCGCTTTTCTCTCTCTTCTTCTCTCTACCTCTCTCTCTCTCTCTCTGTCCCTCCTGGGATTCTTTCCACCTCTCTTACTTGCACCCCCCCAAATATACATATATTTATATACATATACAAAATATATAACTATAACAACATAGCGGTAACAACTATAACACTCTCTCTCTCTCTCTCTCTCTCATCAATCTATCTAAACACCATAAAGAAAGAGAACTTGTCACACTTCTGAATTAGAGCTAATAAAATCACATCCAAATCTCAATGTTTCTCTCTCTACTTGTGCTGAGTTTAGTCTTTAAGGTATGTTCATCTTCATTGCATTTCTATTTTTCTAATCACTTCCGTCTCTGTTTTTTAACTTTGTAGTCTTTGAATCGCAGTCAAGTTAAATTTCTACCACAGCAAATACTCTTACTAATGCCTTATGCTAAAATGATTTTTATAAAATATTTCTAAAAATTCCTTTCAATTGGTAGTGGGAAGGAGTATTAAGGATCTCCCTATTTAAAGTAGGATTAAAAATATTTCTATCCAAACGTTGTTTATGAGAGTCCTCACCTCACCCAGAAGATTAATAATCAATGATCACTTCTTATATACCACTTTCAGACATTTTTATAAGCTCAGCAGCAGAGTTAAAAGTATCTTACTTGCTTTTCTGTAGTTTGGTTGTTTCACAATTTAACCTGAACTATATAGGCCATATTTAGAGTCCAAAAGAGAGTTATAATTGCTTCCCTGGGTTATTCCAATGATCCTGACAGCTCAATATTCTGTTTTGGACAGTAACAGATTTTTTAATTGCTTTAGTTTTTACAAATGCTCAAGAATTTTTAGTACCCAGTTACCTGAACGTAACACATATATAATTTTTAAGGCTTTCTGTCTGAATTTGTGACTGAAATTTTCTTCTTGACTATTTTGTTTCTTCGCTTTTATTTTCAGGTCTATGTTACAGTCATACCTTTAACTATAAGCCAATAATAAGCATATGGACTTTAAAAAAAGAGTTGTAGGAACACCACACATCTATGTATCACAACATACATAAACAAACTACATACATAAACAAATCTATGGTATGATTGACTGTAGCATGAAGTTAAATCTAGCTTGATTTATGATTATGACAATAGCATGTACTTTCTCTATGCTTGTAGCTCCTCTCAAGATTACACTAATAGAGGAAGAAAGCAAAAACAAAAAAAGGGAACTCATAAAACCACCCAGACCCAAAATTAAATCTTCCACTAAAAAATTCCCTACCAAAAAAGAAATTTACAAATAAAAACTATAAAAACAAAACAATGAAACATTCCACTTTTACATTCTAGGAAGGCTTTCCACTAAATGTGTAGCTGGAAGACTGAGAGTGAGAACAGCAATATCAATGAATTCATCTTATTTTACTACATGGAAAGGAAAAGTCTTTGCAACTTGTTAGAACAAGACAGAACTTGATTAATAAGAAGAGAGGGATGTCTACTAACTACCCCAAGTTTGTATCAACCAGAAAATTGAGTAGTGATTTCTTTACTGGAAACATATTGCTTTGAAGAAACCAATTGCTTTGTTCTATCCCCATATCTGCATTCATTTAGAAAATTTAAATAAAGAAAAATAAGACAAAAAAAGGTAGAAACATGGGAATGAAGGAAAGAGAATGATGATAATAACAGTACACTGTATTTTAGGAGGTGTAGTGATAATAAATTAAGCAATTTAGACTGTATGAAACAAAGACTTTGGATAACTCTTTATGCTAGACATTCTTTTTATTTTGTATTCCTCATAAGTGGAAAATATTTAAAAAGACATTAGAAGTAAAATCAGATCACATCAGAATATTGCAGAGCTTCGTTGTATGAATTCTACCTAAAAAGTAGATTTTTCTTGGGGAAACTGGGTCAATCAGTCGTTTAAGTGTCTAACTTCAGTTCAAGTTATAGTCTCATAGCTCATAGGTTCGAGCCCTGCCTTGGTCTCTGTGTTGACAGCTCAGAACCTGGAACCTGCTTCAGATTCTGTGTGTGTGTCTCTCTCTCTCTCAAAAATAAATAAACATTAAATATATTACAAATAAATAAATCTGTATAAGAAATGGGCATATTGATTGGCTCTTGGGCGAAAGATCTTGTAAGGGGACTCATAAGCCTTTCAGAATAAAATCAGTGGACCCAAAGGAAATTCTTGCACCTTGTGTAGAAAGTAAAAAAAAAAAAAAAAAAAAAAGTAGAATTCTTTCCAACAGATATAAGCAGATATAAAAAACAAAACAGGGGCGCCTGGGTGGCGCAGTCGGTTAAGCGTCCGACTTCAGCCAGGTCACGATCTCGCTGTCTGTGAGTTCGAGCCCCGCGTCAGGCTCTGGGCTGATGGCTCGGAGCCTGGAGCCTGTTTCAGATTCTGTGTCTCCCTCTCTCTCTGCCCCTCCCCCGTTCATGCTCTGTCTCTCTCTGTCCCAAAAATAAATTAAAAAAAAAAAAAAAAACGTTGAAAAAAAACAAAACAAAACAAAAACAAAAAACAAGAACAATGACATCCCTTAACTCCCAAAAATCTATTAAAGCAAGTAGAGAAACATGTAAAACCTGGGGCGCCTGGGTGGCTCAGTCAGTTAAGCGACCAACTACAACTCAGGTCATGATCTCGTGGTTTGTGAGTTCGAGCACCATGTTGGGATCTGTGCTGACAGCTCAGAGCCTGGGGCCCATTGGATTCTGTGTCTCCCTCTCTCTCTGCCCCTCCCCTGTTCACACTCTATCTCTCTTTCCTTAAAATAAATAAACATTAAATTTTTTTTTTAAGAAACATGCAAAAGAATGAAAGCAGACCACTTTCTTACACCATTCGCAAAAATAAATTCAAAATAGATGAAAGACCTAAATGGGAGACAGTAAACCATCAAAATCCTAGAGGAGAACACAAACAACATCTGCTTTGACCTTCGCCATAGCAGCTTCTTACTATACATGTCTCCAGAGATGAGGGTTTGGAGAAAGGGGAACCCTCTTGCACTATTGATGGGAATGAAAACTGGCGCAGCTACTCTGGAAAACAATATGGAGGTTCTTCAAAAGGTTAAAAATAGAACTACCCAATGAACCAGCAATTGCACTATTAGGTGTTTACCCAAAGGATACAAAAATATTAATTTGAAGAGCTATATGCACCCTGATGTTTATAGCAGCATTCTCTACATTAGCCAAATTATAGAAACAGCCCAAGTGTCCATAAATTGATGAATGGAATAAAGAAGTAGTGGTATAAATATAAATATATATGTATATATAATGTAATATTATTCAACTTAAAAAAGAATGAAATATTGCCATTTCCAGTGATGTAAATGTATCTAGAAAGTAGTATGCTAAGCAAAATAAGTCAGTTAGGGAAAGACAAACACCGTATGATTTCATTCATATGGTGTATATTACATATATATGTAATATATATAATATGGTGAATAATAATATATGGTAAATATTATATATAATATTATATATAATTGACTATTATTCATACATAAAAAAGAATGAAATCTTGCCATTGTGATGACATGGATGGTGTTAGAAAGTTATGCTAAGTGTAAGAAGTCAATCAGAGAAAGACAAATACCATATTATTTCACTCATGTGTGGAATTTAAGATACAAAATAAGTGAACATAGAGGAAAAGAAAAAAGAGAGAGGAAAATCACAAAACAGCCTCTTAACTATAGAGAAGGAATTGAGGGTTGCTGTATGGGAGGTGGGCAGGGGAATGGGTTAAATGGGTGATGGATATTAAGGAGGGCACTTATGATAAGCGCTGGATGTTGTAAACAAGTGATGAATCACTAAATTCTATACCTGAAACTAATATTACACTGTATTATAACTATTATTATTATAACTGGAATTTAAATAAAAGCTGGAATCTAAGAAATGAAAAACAACAAACAAATTAAAAAAAAATACAGCAGAAGAATGGGGAAAAACATCAGGGTGATTAACAGAAGTTTCTGGAAAGAAGATTGTGCACTTCCTTTTTTTTTACGTTTAATTATTTACTTTGAGAGAGAGAGAGAGCATGAACAAGGGCGGAGCAGAGGAGGGAGATAGAGAATCCCAAGCAGGCTCTGCTCTGTCAGCACAAAGCTTGACACAGGGCTTGATCTCATGAACCATGGGATCATGACCTGAGCCAAAATCAAGAGTTGGACACTTAACTAAGTCACCCAAGTACCCCTGTCCATTTCTTAAACTCTGAACATGTATATATAGTTTATTATGGCAAAGGGGAAATAAGTTTGCAAATCCACTGATATTAAAATTGGGAGATGATCCTATATTATACTGGTGGGCTCAATGTAATCACAAGGAAACTGAAATGTTGAAGTAAGAGGTAGAAAAGCAGTCACTGTCAGAGTAATGAAATGTATTTAAAAAAAATCAACTTCACTGGCTTTGAAAATGACAGTGAAACACAAGCAGAGAAATTTGGGCAGCCTCCAGAAACCTGATAAGGCTAGGAAGTAAATTCTCTGACAGAGCTTCCAGAAGGAATGCAACCCTGCCAACACCTTGATTTTAGCTCAGTAATACCCATTTCAGATTTTTGAACTCAAAGAACTATAAGATAATATATTTATATTATTTTAAGCCACTAAATGTATGGCAATTTCCTAAAGCAGCAATAGGAATCTAATGTCATGTATTTGTAGAAAATAAAGAAATTTTAAATATCCTCTTTATGTATGCATTGAGCAAATTGAAGATGGATTAGATTTAAAAAAAATTATAGGAATTTTAGTAAATATACTTTAATAGTAATATTAAAATAGAGAAAATATAAGAGGTAAATATTTACCTAATCCTGCAATAGGTAAGAAATTTTTAAATATAGAATAGGTTTTGACTATTTTAAATTAAATTGCATTATAATAAAAATACTTTGAACCTTATGAATAAAAAGATAGAAAGCTAGAAAAAATACTTGTGACAAATGTGAAAAAAGGGCCAATATATTTGATAAATAAAGATTTTTTTATTTTTTATATTTATTCATTTTTGAGAGACAGAGAGAGTGAGAGAGAGAGAGCGTGAGCAGGGGAGAGGAAGAGAGAGAGGGAAAAACAGAATCTGAAGCAAGCTCCAGGCTCTGAGCTGTCAGCACAGAGCCTGACGCGGGGATAAA
>NC_064817.1:100171232-100191245 GCF_023721935.1 Panthera uncia
AAATTTAAAAAAATTAATGTTTATTTATTTTTGAGAGAAAGAGAGAGAGAGAGAGAGACAGAGCATGAGTTGGAAAGGGGCAGAAAGAGAAGGAGACACAGAATCTGAAGCAGGCTCCAGGCTCTGAGCTGTCAGCACAGAGCCCAATGTGGGACTCGAACTCACCAAGCATGAGATCATGACCTGAGCTGAAGTAGCAGGACGCTTAAGCGACTGAGCCATCCAGGTGCTCCAATATATAAAGATTTATATTAAATCCAAATAAACATTGTCAAGAGAAAAATATGTGAATAACATGGATTGGCAACTATAAAAGGAGGATGAAATTATAAACATTCTTAAAAGTCCACTAAAACATTTAGTGAAAGCAGGTCATTTTTCATAGTGATAAAAAGTCTGGGCTTTTCTAGAAAAGGGACAACAAATAAGATTAAAGCCTGCAGAATAAGGGAAATAATAAATATTAGAGCAGAAATAAGTGATATAGAAACAAAATAAATCAGTAGAACAGATCAATGAAATGAAAAGCTGTTTTTTGGAAGAATTAATCAATTGATAAATCCCTAGCCAGATTTATCAAAACAAAAAGAAAAAAGGGATAAATAAGTAAAATCATGAATGAAAGAGGAGTGATCAAAACCTACACCACAGAAATACAAACAATTAGAAAAGAATATTATGAAAAACTGTATGCCAAAAAGTTGGGCAATCTGGAAGAATTGGATGCATTCCTAGAAACGTACAAACTACCAAAATTGAAAACAGAAGAAATAGAAAATTTGAATAGACCCATAACCACCACCACCAACAACAACAACAAAAATTAAAGTAGTAATCAGAAATCTCCCAATGAACAAAAGTCCAGGGCCAGATGGCTTCCCAGAGGAATTCTACCAGACATTTAAAGAAGAGTTAACATGTATTCTTCACAAATTGTTCCAAAAATTAGAAATGGGAGGAAAACTTTCCAACTCATTCTAGCATTACCTTGATTCCAAAACACGAAAAAGACCCCAACTAAAAGGAGAATTTCAGGCCAATATCCCTAATGAACATGGATGCAAAATTTCAAAAAGATACTAGCAAATCAGATTCACCAGTACATTAAAAGAATAATTCACCATGATCAAGTGGGATTTATTCCTGGGCTGCAGGGCTAGTTCAATATCCACAAATCAATCAATGTGATATATCACATAATAAAATAAAGGATAAGAATGACTAGATTCTCTCAATAGATACAGAAAAAAACATTTGACAAAATACAGCATCCTTTCTTGATAAAAACCCTTTGCAAAGTAGTCATAGAGGGAACATACCTCAACATAATAAAGGCCATATGTGAAAGACCCATAGCTAATATCTTCAATGGGCAAAATCTAAGAGCTTTTCCTGTACAGTCAAGAAGAAGACAAGGATACCCACCACTGTTATTTAATATAGTTCTAGAAGTCCTAGCCTCAACAATCAGACAAGAATAAGAAATAAAAGGCATCCAAATAGGCAAAGAAGAAGTCAAATATTCACTACTTGCAGATGACATGATACTCTATGCAGGAAATCTGAAAAACTCCACCAAAAAATTGCAGAAATTGATACATGAATACAGCAAAGTTGCAGGATATAAAATCAATGTACAGAAATCGATGGCATTTCTATATACCAATAATGAAGCAGTAGAAACAGAAATCAAGGAATTGATCCCATTTACAATTGCACTAAATACCATAAAATACCTAGGAATAAACATAGCCAAAGAGGTAAAAGATCTATATGCTGAAAACTATAGAAAGCTTATGAAAGAAATTGAAGAGGACACCAAGAAATGGAAAAATATTCCATGCTCATGGATTGGAAGAAAACATATTGTTAAAATGTCTACATCACCCAAAGTGGTCTACACATTTAAGGAAATCCCTATTAAAATACTGCCAGCATTTTTCACAGAGCTGGAACAAGCAATCCTCAAATTTGTATGGAAACACAAAAGAACCTGAATAGCCAAAACAATCTTGAAAAAGAAAACAAAGCTGGAGGCATCACTTTCCAGACTTCAAGCTATATTGCCAAGCTGTAATGATCAAATCTTTATGGTAATGGCATACAAACAAACACATAGATCAATAGAACAGATTAGAAGACCCGAAAAGGGACCCAAAACTCTATAAGCAACTAATATTTGACGAAGTGGGAAAAAATATCTAATGGAAAAAAGGCAGTCTCTTCAATAAATTGTGTTGGGCAATCTGTACAGCAACATGCAGAAGAATGAACCTGGATAGCTTTCTTACACAATACATAAAAATAAACTAAAAATGTATGAAAGCCTTAAATGTGACGGGAAACCATCCAAATCCAGCAACCTCTTTGATCTAGGCCATAAAAATTTCTTTCTAGACACGTCTCCAGAGGCAAAGAAAACAAAGACAAAAATGAACAATTGGGATCTCATCAAGATAAAAAGCTTCTGTACACCAAAAGAAATAATCAACAAAAGTAAAAGGAAACCTTTGGAATGGGAGAAGGTATTTGCAAATGACATATCTGATGAAAGGATTTGTATCCAAAATCTATAAAGAACTTATCAAACTCAACACCCAATAAGCAAATGATCCAGTTAAGAAATGGGCAGAAGACTTGAATAAACATTTTTCCATAGAAGACATCCAGATGGCCAAAATACACAAGAAAAAATGCTCAATACCACTCATCATTAGGGAACTACAAATCAAAACTATAATGAGATATCATCTCACATCTGTCAGAATGGTTAAAATTAACAACAGGGAACAGTAGATGTTGGAGAGGATGCAGAGAAAGGGGAACCCTCTCACTGTTGGTGGGAATACAAACTGATCCAGCCACTCTGGAAAACAGTATGGATATTCCCCAAAAATTTAAAAATTGTACTACTAAGTATTTACTTAAATGATAACATATATACGTATGTATATATATATATATATATATATACATGTATATATATACATATATACATATGTATGTATCATACAAATGATAACATATATACATGTATATACATATATGTATATACATATATGTATATACATGTATATATATGTACTGAAATATTACTCAGCCATAAAAAGAATGAAATCTTGCCATTGAAATAATGTGGATGAAGTTAGAGTGTATTATGCTAAATGTACTAAGTTAGTTAGAAAAAGGGAAATACCATATGATTTCACTCATATGTGGAATTTATGAAATAAAATAGATGAACGTAGGGGAAGGGGAAAAAAAGAGAGGGGAGCAAACCATAAGAGACTTTGTTAGAGAACAAACTGGGTTGCTGGAGGGGAGGTGGGCAGGGGAATTGGCTATTTGAGTGATAGGTGTTAATGAGGGAACTTGTTATTTTGAGCACTGGGTGTTATATGTAAGTGATGAATCACTAAATTCTACTCCTGAAAATCAATATTACACTACATGTTAACTAGCTAGAATTAAATAAAACTTTAGAGGAAAAAAAAGGGAAAAAAACAGTCTGGACTCTGGAATCAGGCTTTGTATGATGAAATCCAGCTCTGTTACTTAAGGTCTGTATGATCTAGCATAGGTTACCTAACTCTCTGTGTCTCGATTTTTCACCTATAACATAAGTGTAAACAATAATGTTTTCATATATTGATGTGAAGACTGAATAAATAAATCTATGAAAACTGTTTATTAAAGTTCCCAGTTCATGTAAATAATAAAAACTGTAGCTATTAGCTAGCTACTAGTTTTTTGTCAAATGGATACAATTAAAATTATAATATAGAGAAGGTACACAATTTTAGAAAGGGAATGAGAAATGTATTCTCCTCTACAGGTTTTGGGAATTTAATTTTTTCAGCGTTTGTGCAGACAAGCTGGAAATATGCATCAAATATCTTGCAACATAGAAAAAATGGAATTATATCTTAACTCATTAATATCATGTTTTCTCTAATGGGTGAATGGATGAACAGTGTTATATCCACATAATGGAATACTAGTCAACAATAATACAAAATCATCTACTGATTCATGTAACAGTATGGATAGAATTCAAATAATTATGCCATATGGAAAAAGCAATCACAAATGTTATATACTGTGTGATTCCATTTATATGCCATTCTATTTATATGAAAAAGCAAATTATAAAGATAGATAGTAAGTCAGTGGTTCCCAGAACTTAAGGGTGCAGGGAGGGTATGCTACAAAGAAGCAGTAATTGTATTAGAGTTACAAGGATATGTGTATATATTAAAGTTATAAAAATTGTACACCAAAATAAGCAAGTGTTACTGTATGTAATTCTTCTAAAAATAATTAAATCTAACCTTGTTTTTGAAAATACTTAATAGCATTTTAGTCCAATATTAGGTGACCAAATATAATATAGAATTGTATTTATAGTTTAATTCCAAATGTTTATAATGCATTGCTCTATTTATTTTGCATGTATGTTTCATTAAATATGTATCATTTTTTAACTATCATGCTGTACAGTCACTGTTTCAAGAATATATGTCTCTAGTGTTTTACATAATTGGAGAGAGTAAGATAGAATAGAAAAAGCACCACATTTGGAATCAGGGAGGTTAGATACAAATCACAGCTTTGCCACTTGTTGGTTACATATTCAAACATGTAGCCTCAGTTTCCTCATTTGTAAATGGGAATAATAAAAGTGTCTACCTCATCTTTTTTACTTATTTCAAATGGATAATATATATACAGTGTTCAGAAGTTTGCTTAGCACATAATATTTATGTAATAAATATCATTGGTTAGTACGGGGATTTCAGGAAAAGGTTCATATAAGATTCAAAAATAAGGATAATGATAATAATTTATTGTATCACATTCCACTTTATGTATTTAGCATAATTTATCCAGTCTATAATTCATGACCACTTGTGTTTTTTCAGCTTTTTTGTATTACAAATAATGCTGCTATATACATTCTTGTACATGCCTCTTGATGGAAATGTGCATGTAATTATTGAGTGTAATTTTTGGGTCATAATTTATTTGTATCTTCACTATTAATAGATAATGCCAATGTATTTTCAAAGTGCTTGCATAAATTTACATTCCCACCAGCAGTGAATGAGAGTTCCAGTTGTTCAGTATCTTAGACAATCTTAATATTGTTAGTCTTTTTCTCTTATGCCATTCTGATAGGTATGTAATGGAATTCATTCTGATTTCAAGTTGTATTACTCTGATTGTTAACATTTTTTTTGCATCTTTCCCATGTATAGTGGCCACTTGAACTTACTTCTTTTTAAATATCTATTCATATCTGTTGCTCATAGTTTTTACTAGGTTGACTGAATTTTTCTTACTGATATGTATTTTTCATATGTTCCATGTATGTACCTTTGTTGCTTATATTTTTCCAACTATGGCTTTCCTTTTCACACTCCCAATGATGACTTTTGATGAAGGGAAATTATTATTCTAATATAATTCAAATAATCAGTTTATTCCTTTATGACTATTGCTTTTTGTGTCTTGTTTGAGGGATTTTATGGAATATTATGAAGGTATAGTCTTATATTATCTTCTAGACCCACCCTTTATTGTTTTGTCTTTCATATTTAGATCTATAATCTACCTGGAATTTATTTTTATGTATAGTGTGAGGTAGGTGTTTTTTCCTTTGTAGATATATTTTTATTTAAAAGCTCTTTATTCTTACTCACAATTGCCTTTTAGGGAAGTTAAGAGAAGAAAAAAGTAATTCATATTACATATTTATCATCTACAATATTGCCTTATCTACTGCTTTGTATTCTTTTTTGTATATCTGAATTAGGCATCAAATGTTTCTTTTCAGCTTGAAAAACTTCTCTTAGGATTTACTCTAACATAAGTTTGTAGGTACCAAATTATCTCAGATTGTATTTATTGATAAAATGTCCTATTTCATCTGTCCTTTCAAAGGATATTTTTAATGAATATAGAATTCTGTGCTGACAGGCTTTTATTTTGCTTTCATTGCTTTAGAGATCTCATTGCAGTGTATTTTAGCCACCATTGTTTCTTATGAGAGGTTCAGCACTATCTATATTCCTATTCTTTTTTATGACACATTTTCTTATAAAACAAATGGCTGTTTAAAGAAAAGATAACATTATTGTAAAGTGAAGTTGATATCAAATGGAAAACTAAAATGTATAGCAATACCACAAAGGATAGGGAGTGCTAATGGAATTAAAACGTTTTAAGATTCTTATACTTGTAAAATGTACAAGTGAAAAATGATAGAATTTAATTCTAAGTAGACTTTGGTATCAATGCATATTGTAATCCTCAGAGCAAAAGCTAAACACTGAAATAAGAAGAATTATACTATAAAAACAGTATAGGAAATAAAATGAAATAATGTAAAAAAATAGTAGACACCCAAAAGAAAACAAAACTAGAATAAAGAAAGAAAGAAAAAATTAAATACATGAGACAAACAAATAGAAAAATTGCAGATTTGAAGTCACTATGTCAATTATTACATCAAAGAAAAATGGATCAAGCATATAATTAGCACATATATCTTTAGGTTGAATAAAAAAATAAGACTTAACTGTATGTTATTTTAATAACATGCACTCTAGATATAAAAACACAATGAATTAAAAGAAAAAAAGAGAGAGAAAAGAGTATTACTAGATATAAACAGAAAAATTTATACTGATGAACGGGTGAATTAAATAGCAGCATATAAACATAATGTGTTTTCACTATCAAGATCCTCAAAACACTTTAAACATAAAAGAACAAAAATAAAGAAAAAATTTATTATAATTTATTATTATTATTTTTTTAATTTACATCCAAATTGTTAGCATATAGTGCAACAATGATTTCAGGAGTAGATTCCTTAGTGCCCCTTACCCATTTAACCCATCCCCACTCCCACAACCCCTCCAGTAACGCTCAGTTTGTTCTCCACATTTATGTGTCTCTTCTGTTTTGTCCCCCTCCCTGTTTTTATATTATTTTTGTTTCCCTTCCCTTATGTTCACCTGTTTTGTCTCTTAAAGTCCTCATATGAGTGAAGTCATATGATTTTTGACTTTCTCTGACTAATTTCACTTAGCATAATACCTTCTAATTCCATCCATGTAGTGGCAAGTGGCAAGATTTCATTCTTTTTGAATGCTGAGTAATACTCCATTTTATATATATACCACATCTTCTTTATACATTCATCCATCGATGGACATTTGGGTTTTTCCATACTTTGGCTATTATTGGTAGTGCTGCTATAAACATGGGGGCGCATGTGTCCCTTTGAAACAACACACCTGTATCCTATGGATAAATACCTAGTAGTGCAATTGCTGGGTCATAGGGTAGTTAGTTCTATTTTTAGTTTTTTGAGGAACCTCCATACTGTTGTCCAGAGTGGCTGCACCAGTTTGCATTCCCACCAACAATGCAAAAGAGATACTCTTTCTCTGCAACCTCGCCAACATCTGTTGTTGCCTGAGTTGTTAATGTTAGCCATTCTGACAGGTGTCAGGTGGTATCTCATTGTGGTTTTGATTTGTATTTTCCTGATGATGAGTGATGTAGAGCATTTTTTCATGTGTCAGTTGGCCATCTGAATGTCTTCTTTGTAGAAGTGTCTATTCATGTCTTTTGCCCATTTCTTCACTGGATTATTTGTTTTTTTGGGTGTTGAGTTTGATCAGTTCTTTGCAGATTTGGGATACTAACCATTTATCTGATATGTCATGTGCAAATATTTTCTCCTATTCTGTCGGTTGCCTTTTAGTTTTGCTGATGGTTTCCTTCGCTGTGCAGAAGCTTTTTAATTTGATGATGTCCCAGTCGTCATTTTTGCTTTTGTTTCCCTTGCCTCCAGAGACATGTTGAGTAAGAAGTTGCTTTGGCCAAGATCAAAGAGGTTTTTGACTGATTTCTCCTCGAGGATTTTGATGGTTTCCTGTCTTACATTGAGGTCTTTCATCCATTTTGAGTTTATTTTTGTGCATGTATAAGAAAGTGATCCAGGTTCATTTTTCTGCATGTCGCTGACCAGTTTTCCCAGCACCACTTGCTGAAGAGACTGTGTTTATTCCATTGGATATTCTTTCCTGCTTTGTCAAAGATTAGTTGGCTATACGTTTGTGGGTCCATGTCTGGGTTCTCTATTCTGTTACATTTTGAACTGAGTGTCTGTTCTTGTGCCAGTACCATACTGTCTTGATGATTACAGCTTTGTAGGATAGCTTGAAGTCTGGGATTGTGATGCCTCCTGCTTTGGATTTCTTTTTCAAGCTTTCCTTGGCTATTCAGGGTGTTTTCTGGTTCCATACAAATTTTAGGATTCTTTGTTCTAGCTCTGTGAAGAATACTCGTGTTATTTTGATAGGGATTGCGTTGAATATGTAGATTGCTTTGGGTAGTATTGACATTTTAACAATATTTGTTCTTCCTATCCAGGAGCATGGAATCTTTTTCCATTTTTTTGTGTCTTCTTCAATTTCTTTCATAAGCTTTGTATAGTTTTAAGTGTATAGATTTTTCACCTCTGTGGTTAGATGTATTCCTAGGTATTTTATGGTTTTTAGTGCAATTGTAAATGGGGTTGATTCTGTGATTTCTCTTTCTGTTGCTTCATTGTTGGTGTAAAGGAATGCAACCGATTTGTGTGCATTGATTTTATATTCCTGAATTCATGAATCAGTTCTAGCAGTTTTTTGGTGGAATCTTTTGGGTTTTCCATATAGACCATGATGTCATCTGCAAAGAGTGAAAGTTTGACCTCCTCCTGGCCGATTTGGATGTTTTTTATTTCTTTGTGTTGTCTGATAGCAGTGGCTAAGACTTCCAATATTATGTTGAATAACAGTGGTGAGAGTGGACATCCCTGTCCTATTCCTGACCTTACGGGAAAAGCTCTCAATGTTTCCCCATTGAGAATGATATTAGCGTTGGGTCATTCATATATGGCTTTTATGATCTCGAGGTATGCTCCTTCTATCCCTAGTTTCTTGAGGTTTTTTATCAAGAAAGGATGCTGTATTTTGTCAAATGCTTTCTCTGCATCTATTGAGAGGATCATGTGGTTCTTGTTCTTTCTTTTTTTATGTGATGTATCACATTGATTGTTTTGTGGATATTGAACCAGCCCTGCATCCCAGGTATAAATCCCACTTGGTTGTGGTGAATAATTTTTTTAATGTATCATTGGAGCTGGTTGGCTAATATCTTGTTGAGGATTTTGTGTCCATGTTCATCAGGGAAATTGGTCTACAGTCCTCCTTTTCAGTGTAGTATCTGTCTAGTTTTGGAATCAAGGTAATGCTGGCTTCATAGAAAGAGTTTGGAAGTTTTCCTTCCACTTCTATTTTTTGGAACAGTTTCAAGTGAATAGGTGTTAACTCTTCCTTAAATGTTTGTTAGAATTCCCCAGAAAGCCATCTGGCCCTGGACTCTTGTTTTTTGGCAGATTTTTGGTTACTAATTCGATTTCCTTACTGGTTATGGGTCTGTTCAAATTTTCTAGTTCTTCGTGTTTCAGTTTTGGTAGTGTATATGTTTCTAGGAATTTGTCCATTTCTTTCAGATTGCCCATTTTATTGGCATTAGTTGCTCATAATATTCTCTTATTATTGTTTTTAATTCTGTTGTGAATGTGTCTCTTTAATTCTTGATTTTATTTATTTGAGTCCTTTCCTTTTTCTCTTTGATCAAACTGGCTACTGGTTTATCAATTTTGTTAATTCTTTCAAAGAACCAGTTTCTGGTTTCATTGATCTGTTCTACTGTTTGTTTGTTTGTTTGTTTGTTTTTTGGTTTTGATGGGATTAATTTCTACTCTAATCTTTATTATTTCCTGTCTTCTGCTGGTTTTGGGTTTTATTTGCTGTTCTGTTTCCAAATCCTTAAGGCGTAAGGTTAAGCTGTGTGTCTGATATCTTCCTTCCTTCTTTAGGAAGGCCTGGATTGCTATATACTTTCCTCTTACGACTACTTTGGCTGCGTCGGAGAGGTTTTGGGTTGTGTTGTTATCATTTTCATTGACTTGCATATACTTTATAATTTCCTCTTTAACTGCTTGGTTAGCCCATTCATTCTTTACCAGTATGTTGTTCATTCTCCAAGTTTTGTTACCTTTCCAAATTTTTTCTTGTGGTGATTTTGAGTTTCATAGCGCTGTGGTCTGAAAATATGCATGGTGTGATCTTGATCTTTTTGTACTAATTAGGTCGGATTTGTGTCCCAGTATGTGGTCTATTCTGGAGAACGTTCCCTGTGAACTGGAGAAGAATGTATATTCTGCTGCTTTAGGATGAAATGTTCTGAATATATCTGTTAAGTCCATCTGGTCCAGTGTGTAATTCAAAGCCATTGTTTCCTTGTTGATATTTTGATTAGATGATCTGTCCATTGCTGTGAGTGGGGTGTTGAAGTCTCATACTATTATGGTATTACTATCGAGTTTCTTTATGTTTGTGATTAATTCATTTATGTATTTGGGTGCCACCACATTTGGCACATATGTGTTTACAATTTTTAGGTCTTCTAGGTGGATAGTCCCATTGATTATGATATAATGCCCTTCTGCATCTCTTGATACAGTCTTTACTTTGAATTCTAGATTGGCTGATATAAGTATGGCTACTCTGGCTTTCTTTTGTTGACCATTAGCATGATAGATGGTTCTCCATCCCCTTATTTTCAAGCTGAAGGTGTCTTTACGTCTAAAGTGGTCTGTTGTAAACAGCATATAGATGGGTCTTGTTTTCTTATCCATTTTGTTACCCTATGTCTTTTGATTGGAGCTTTGAGTCCATTGATATTTAGAGTGAATACTGAAAGATAGGAATTTATTGCCATTATATATAATGGCCACTATTGCCATTATATATAATGTATATATATGTATCTTTATATGTATATATAAATATGTATATATGTATACATACATTGGTTTGTATGTATAATATATCGGTATATTTATATATATAATATATATATTTTACATATATATATATGTGTGTGTGTATATATATACATTTTTTTCATCTTTTCTCCCCTCAGAGAGTCCCCCTTAAAATTTCTTGCAGGGCTGGTTTAATGGTCAGAAACTCCTTTAATTTTTTTTGTCTGGGAAACTTTTTATCTCTCCTTCTATTTTGAATGACAGCCTTGCTGGATAAAGAATTCTTGGCTGCATAGTTTTCAATTCAGCAACATATCAATATATCCTGACCTTCCTTTCCTGCCTGCCAAGTTTCTGTGGTTAGGTCTGCTGCAATCCTGATATTTCTTCCCTTGTAGGTTAGGGACTTTTTTCCCCTTGTTTCTTTCATGATTCTCTGCTTGCCTGAGTATTTTGTGAATTTTACTATGATATGCCTTGTTGATGGTTGGTTTTTGTTGAATCTAATGGAGATCCTCTGTGCTTCCTGGATTTTGATGTCTGTGTCTTTCCCCAGGTTAGGAGATCTTTTACATCTTTGGTTAGATTTATTCCTAGGTATTTTATGCTGCTTGCTGCAATTGTGAATGGGATCAGTTTCTTTATTTGTCTTTCTGTTGCTTCAGTGTTAGTGTATAAGAATGCAACTGATTTCTGTACATTGATTTTGTATCCTGCAACTTTTCTGAATTCATGTATCAGTTCTAGCAGACTTTTGGTGGAGTCCAACTAATTTTCCATGGATAATATCATGTCATCTGCAAAAAGTGAAAGCTTAACTTCATCTTTGCCAATTTTGATGCCTTTGATTTCCTTTTGTTGTCTGATGGCTGATGCTAGAACTTCCAACAGTATGTTAAACAACAGCGGTGAGAGTGGACATCCCTGTCGTGTTCCTGATCTCAGGAAAAAAGCTCTCAGTTTTTCCCCATTGAAGATGATGTTAGCTGTGGGCTTTTCATAAATGGCTTTTATGATCTTTAAGTATGTTCCTTCTATCCCGACTTTCTCGAGGTTTTTATTAAGAAACGTTGCTGAATTTTGTCAAAGGCCTTTTCTGCATCGATAGACAGGATCATATGCTTCTTATCTTTTCTTTTATTAATGTGATGTATCACGTTGATTGATTTGCGAATGTTGAACCAGCCCTGCATCCCAGGAATGAACCCCACTTAATCATGGTGAATAATTCTTTTTATATGCTGTTGAATTCGATTTGCTAGTGTCTTATTGAGAATTTTGCATCCATATTTATCAGGGATATTGGCCTGTAGTTCTCTTTTTTTTACTGGGTCTCTGTCTGGTTTAGGAATCAAAGTAATACTGGCTTCATAGAATGAGTCTGGAAGTTTTCCTTCTCTTTCTATTTTTTGGAATAGCTTGAGAAGGATAGGTATTATCTCTGCTTTAAACGTCTGGTAGAACTCCCCTGGGAAGCTATCTGGTCCTGGACTCTTATTTGTTGGGAGATTTTTGATGACTGATTCAATTTCTTCGCTGGTTATGGGTCTGTTCAAGCTTTCTATTTCCTCCTGATTGAGTTTTGGAAGCGTGTGGGTGTTCAGGAATTTGTCCATTTCTTCCAGGTTGTCCAGTTTGTTGGCATATAATATTTCATAGTATTCCCTGATATTTGCTTGTATCTCTGAGGGATTGGTTGTAATAATTCCATTTTCACTCATGATTTTATCTATTTGGGTCATCTCCTTTTCTTTTTGAGAAGCCTGGCTAGAGGTTTATCAATTTTGTTTATTTTTTCAAAAAACCAACTCTTGGTTTCGTTGATCTGCTCTACAGATTTTTAGATTCTATATTGTTTATTTCTGCTCTGATCTTTATAATTTCTCTTCTTCTCCTGGGTTTAGGCTGTCTTTGCTGTTCTGCTTCTATTTCCTTTAGGTGTGCTGTTAGATTTTGCATTTGGGATTTTTCTTGTTTCTTGAGATAGGCCTGGATTGCAATGTATTTTCCTCACTGCCTTCGCTGCATCCCAAAGCTCTTGGATTGTTGTATTATCATTTTCATTTGTTTCCATATATTCCTTAATTTCTTCTCTAATTGCCTTGTTGACCCATTCATTCTTTTTTTTTTTTTTAATTTTTTTTCAACGTTTTTTATTTATTTTTGAGACAGAGAGAGACAGAGCATGAACGGGGGAGGGGCAGAGAGAGAGGGAGACACAGAATCGGAAACAGGCTCCAGGCTCCGAGCCATCAGCCCAGAGCCTGACGCGGGGCTCGAACTCACAGACCGTGAGATCGTGACCTGGCTGAAGTCGGACGCTTAACCGACTGCGCCACCCAGGCGCCCCATACCCATTCATTCTTTAGTAGGGTGTTCTTTAACCTCCATGCTTTTGGAGGTTTTCCAGACTTTTTCCTGTGGTTGATTTCAAGCTTCATCGCATTGTGGTCTGAAAGTATGCATGGTATGATTTCAATTCTTGTATACTTATGAAGGGCTGTTTTGGGACCCAGTATGTGACCTATCTTGGAGAATGTTTCATGTGCACTCGAGAGGAAAGTATATTCTGTTGCTTTGGGATGCAGAGTTCTAAATATTATCTGTCAAGTCCATCTGATCCAATGCATCATTCAGGGCCCTTGTTTCTTTATTGACCGTGTGTCTAGATGATCTATCCATTTCTGTAAGTGGAGTGTTAAAGTCCACTGCAATTACCACATTCTTATCAATAAGGTTGCTTCTGTTTATGAATAATTGCTTTATATATTTGGGGGCTCCCATATTCGGCGCATAGACATTTATAAATGTTAGCTCTTCCTGATGGATAGACCCTGTGATTATTATATAATGCCCTTCTTCATCTCTTGTTACAGCCTTTAATTTAAAGTCTAGTTTGTCTTATATAAGTATGGCTACTCCAGCTTTCTTTTGACTTCCAGGAGCATGATAAATAGCTCTCCATCCCCTCACTCTCAATCTGAAGGTGTACTCATGTCTAAAATGAGTCTCTTGTAGACAGCAAATAGATGGGTCTTGGTTTTTTTATCCATTCTGATACCCTATGTCTTTTGGTTGGTGCATTTAGTCCATTTACATTCAGTGTTATTATAGAAAGATATGGGTTTAGAGTCATTGTGATGTCTGTATGTTTTATGCTTGTAGTGATGTCTCTGGTACTTTGTCTCACAGGATCCCCCTTAAGATCTCTTGTAGGGCTGGTTTAGTGGTGATGAATTCCTTCAGTTTTTGTTTTTTGGGAAGACCTTAATCTCTCCTTCTATTCTAAATGACAGACTTGCTGGCTAAAGGATTCTCAGTTGCATATTTTTTCTGTTCCTCACATTGGAGATCTCCTGCCATTCCTTTCTGGCCTGCCAAGTTTCAGAAGAGAGATCGGTCACGAGTCTTATAGGTCTCCCTTTATATGTTAGAGCATGTTTATCTTTCGCTGCTTTCAGAATTTTCTCTTTATCCTTGTATTTTGCCAGTTTCACTATGATATGTCATGCAGTTACGTCTGAAGGGAGTTCTCTGTGCCTCTTGGATTTCGATGCCTTTTTCCTTCCCCAGATCAGGGAAGTTCTCAGCTATTATTTCTTCAAGTATACCTTCAGCACCTTTCCCTCTCTCTTCCTCCTCTGCAATACCAATTATGCGTATATTATTTCTCTTTAGTGCATCACTTAGTTCTCTAATTTTCCCCTCATACTCCTGGATTTTTTATCTCTCTTTTTCTCAGCTTCCTCTTTTTCCATAATTTTATCTTCTAGTTCACCTATTCTCTCCTCTGCCTCTTCAATCTGAGCCGTGGTCATTTCCATTTTATTTTGCAGCTCGTTTATAGCATTTTTTAGCTCCTCCTGACTATTCCTTAGTCCCTTGATCTCTGTAGCAATAGATTCTCTGCCATCCTCTGTGTTGTTTTTAAGCCCAGCGATTAATTTTATGACTATTATTCTAAATTCCCTTTCTGTTATATTGTTTAAATCCTTTTTGATCAGTTCATTAGCTGTTGGTATTTCCTGGAGATTCTTTTGAGGGGAATTCTTCTGTTTGGTCATTTTGGATATTCCCTGAGTGGTGTGGAACTGCAGGGCACTTCCCCTGTGCGGTCTTGAATAACTCTCATTGGTTGGCAGGGCCGCAGTCAGACCTGATGCCTGCCCCCAGTCCACCGCTGGGGCCACAGTCAGACTGGTGTGTACCTTCTCTTCCCCTCTCCTAGTGGCGGGATTCACTGTGGGGTGGCATGGCCCATCTGGGCTACTTGCACATTGCCAGGCTTGTGGTTCTGGGGATCTGGCATATTAGCTGGGGTGGATAGGCAAGGTGCACGGGGGCAGGAGGTGCAGGCTCAGCTAGCTTCTCCTTCGGTGATCCACTTCAGGAGGGGCCCTGCAGCAGCAAGAGGGAGTCAGACCCGCCGCCGGAGGGTTGAATCCACAGAAGCACAGGGTTGGGTGTTTGCACGGTGCAAGCAAGTTCCCTGGCAAGAACTGGTTCCCTTTGGGATTTTGACTGGGGGATGGGCGAGGGAGATGGCACTGGCGAGCACCTTTGTTCCCTGCCAAACTGAGCTCTGTTGTCCTGGGGCTCAGCAACTCTCCCTCCTGTTGTCCTCCAGCCTTCCCGCTCTCTGAGCTGAGCTGTTAACTTATAACCTTCCAGATGTTAAGTTCCACTTGCTGTACGAACACACTCCGTCTGACCCCTCTGCTTTTGGAAGCCAGGCTCGGGGTGTCTGCTTGGCTGGCGGGCTGCCCCTCCACCCCGGCTCCCTCCTGCCAGTCCGTGTAGTGCGCATGGCCTCTCCGCCCTTCATACCCTCTTCCATGGGCCTCTCGTCTACGCTTGGCTCTGGCGACTCTGTTCTGCTAGTCTTCTGGCGGTTTTCTGGATTATTTAGGCAGGTGTAGGTTGAATCTAAGTGATCAGCAGGACGTGGTGAGCCCAGCTTCCTCCCACGACACCATCTTCTGACTGTGAGTATCTCTCTTACATTTCTATACACTAATAATGAAGCAGCAGAAAGAGAAATTAAGGTGTCAATCCCATTTACAATTGCACCAAAACCCATAAATTATCTAGGAATAAACCTAATCAAAGAGATGAAAAATGTGTACTCTGAAAACTATAAAACACTGATAAAAGAAATTGAAAATGACACAAAGATATGGAAAGACATTCCTTGCTCATGGATTTGAAGAACAAATATTGTTAAGATATCTATGCCACCCAAAGCAATCTTCACATTTAATGCAATCCTTATCAAAATAATGCCAGCATTTTTCACAGAGCTAGAAGAAGCAATCCTCAAATTTGTATGGAGCCACAAAAGACACTGAATATATAAAGCAATCTTGAAAAAGAAAAGAAAAGCTGTAGGCATGACGTTCTGGACTCCAAGGTAGATTACAAAGCTGTAGTGATTGAGATACTATGGTGCTGGCAGAAAAACAGACACATAGATCAATGGAACAGAATAGAGAACCCAGACATAGGCGAACAAATCTGTGGTTAACTACTCTTCCACAAAGCAGGAAGAATATCAAATGGAAAAAAGATTCAACAAATCGTGTTGGAAAAGCTAGACAGCAACATGGAAAAAATGAAACTGGACCACCTTTTTACACCATATGCAAAAATAATTCAAAATGGATGAAAGTACTAAATATGAGACAGGAAACCATCAAAATCCTAGGGGAGAACATGGCAGTAACCTCCTTGACATTGGCCAGAGCAACTTCTTACTAGATATGCCTCCTGACGCAAGGTAAACAAAAGCAAAACTGAACTATTGGGAAGTCATCAAAATAAAAATCTGCATAGTGAAGAAAACAACCAAAAAAACAAAAAAGATAACCTACAGTATGAGAGAAGATATTTTCAAATGCCATATCTGATAAAGTGTTAGTGTCCAAAATATATTTAAAAAATTATAAAGATCAATGCCCAAGAAATGAATATTTCAATTAAAAATGGGCCAAATATATGAGTAGACATTTTTCCAAAGAAGATATACAGATAGTCAACAGACACATGAAAAGAAGCTCAACATCACTCATCAGCAGGGAAACACAAATGAAAACTACAATGATATTTCACCTCACACCTGTCAGAATGGATAAAACCAACATCACGAGAAACAACAGATGGTGGTGAGAACATGGATAAAGGGGAACCCTTTTGTACTGTTGGTGGGAATGCAAAGTGATGCAGCCTCTCTGGAAACCAGTATAGAGGTTCCCCCTAAAGTTAAAAAGTTGAACTACCCTATGTTCCAGCAATTGCACTACTAGGTTTTACCCAAAAAATGCAAAAATACTAATTCAAATGGATAAATTCACCACAATATTTATAGCAGTATTATCTACAATAGCCAAGTTATGGACGAAGTCCAAGTGTCCATCAACTGATGAATGGATAAAGCAGTGGTGTACATATAATGGAATATTACTCAGCCATAAAAAGATTGAAATCTTGCTATTTGTAATGACTTGGATAGAACTAGGGAGTATTATGCAACTGAAATAAGTGAGTTAGAAAAAGATGAATACTCTATGGTTTCACTTATGTGTGGAATTTAAGACACAAAGCAAATTAGCAAAGAGAAAAAAAAGAAAGAGAAAGAGGCAAACCAAGAAGCAGACTCTTAACTATAGAGAATAAATTGGTGGTTACCAGGAGGGTTGTGTATGGGTGAAGGGGTTAAATAGGTGATGGGGATTAAAAAGTGCACTTGTGATAAGCACTGGGTGTTGTATGGAAGTGTTGCATCACTATATTGTACACCTGAAACTATTGTTACACAGTATGTTAACTACCTGGAAGTTAAATAAAAACTTTAAAAAATAGTAGAACCGTATCATCCAGTAAATCCACTTCTGAGTATATATCCACTAGAATTGAAGTCAGGATTTCATAGAGATATCTGCCCTCTCATAATGCCCTACAGCATTATTTACAATAGCCAAATTATAGAAAGAACCTAAGTGTCCATCAACCGATGAATGGATAAAGAAGTTGTATATGTATATGCATATGTATAATTACACATGTACACACAATGGAATATTATTGAGCTATAAGAAAAAAAGGAAATCTTGCCATTTGTAAAAACTTGGATGAAACTTTAGTGCATTATAATAAATGAAATAAGTCAGAGAAAGACAAAGAATGTATGCTATCACTTATATGCTGAATCTAACAATGTTGGACTCAAAGAAACAAAGTAGAATGATGATTGACAGATGTTGAAGAAGATGTGCAGATATTTCTCAGGGCACAAACTTGCAGTTACAAGATTAACAAAATCTATAGATGCAATGTATAACATAGCAATTATACCTAACAATACTGTATCATATACTTGAATGTTGCCAATAGAGTAGATCTTACATTTTCTCACCACAAAAAGAAACAGTAATTGTGTGACAGGATGGTGGTGTTAGCTAATGCTATGGTGATAATCATTATAGGATATATAAATATATCAAATCAACATGTACATTTTAGACTTATGTTATATGTCAATTATATCTCAAACTGGGAGAAAAAGAAAAATAAAACAAATGAATTGCCTAAATGCACAATAAGATGCATTAATTTCATAAATCTTATAGTGAGTGAAAATACCCCAATACAAAAGAATACATACAGTATGTATTCATTTCCATAAAGATAATTTAATTAATGGTCATACATATCAGATCAGGGTTGCCTCAGGTGGGGATGGGACTAGAGTGACACATTGACAGTAATGAGCATGGGGGAGCGTTTTGCTGTTGTAAGAATCTTCTATATTCTGTTTGGGGTGATTATAGAGGTATATTCAGTAGATAAAATTTTCCAAACCTTGCACTTAATATATTTACATTTTTATAGTTCATATTAAAGTAAAATGTATTTACTAGAAAAAAAAAAAGATTTCATAGTGCTCCAGGAGAAACTTCTGCAAGAAACAGACCTTGATAAAATACTTGTTTTTGCACATGATAATTGGAGATTTACACTACTTGGGGAGTAGCATTAGGGATAAATTTGTGGGAAAAACATAGAAAGATAAGCAGAGAGGGGAAAAGAGAGCAAGAGAGAGAAAGAGGGAGAAAGTGAGGGAGAGGAAGGGAAGAAAGTGAGAGAGAAAGGTAGATAGTTAAATATGAGCACAAGAAAATAACTGCATGGGAAAGGAACAATAAAGCGTATTTCATAGCTCAGACATCATTAGCATTTAGAAAGTCAATAACAAAAGTGATAATATGTAAACATTAACTATTCAACCAACCAGAACAATATAACTATATTGAGAGAGTGGAAGAAAGAGAAGTATGTATGTGGTTGGGGGGAAGATGAGTGTGTGTGAAAGAATAACTATGTTTTAGTTTTCTGTTGCTCACCTAAAAAGTAATTACTACAAATTTAGCAACTTACAGTGACTTAAAAAAGATTAACAGTTTTATAGGTTAGAAATCTTATATGTATCTCATGGGGCCAAAATCTGCATGCCAACAGGGCTGCACTCCCTTCTAGAAGCTCTAAGGGAGAATCTGTTTTCATGATTATTCAAATTCCTTGTGGTTCATTATATGACTGATGTTTGTTTCCTTACTGGTTGTCATTTGAGGGTTGTTTCCATTTTCTAGAAACTGTTGTTATTCCTTGGCTCAGGTCCCCCTTCCTTCATCTTCAATGATGACAATTACAGGCTTAGTCTCTCTCAAGTCACATATCTCTGTGACACACAGGTTCCAGCGACTGAAGTGTGAACTTCTTTAGAGGACCATTATTTTGCTTTACCACAAACTAAATCCTCACTGTCCTTTTTCTGACATTAATACATAATTCATAAAACCGGGCAACTCTGATTATTCCCTTTTGCCACAGAAGGAGAGATGAAGGCATTTAGAAGTGCCTAGCAAATATTAGCCTTTCACATTTCTGCAGGAATTGCAGGACTAGAACACTCTACCACCCCACCATTCCTTCCAGTGTATCATGGTAGAGTGGAGGAAGTTTCAGGTTTATTGTCGACCAAACTGGCAGAATCCTAGGCCCACCAATTACTAGCTGAAACTAGATTTTATTTTATTTTTTTCAACGTTTTTTTTTTTTTTTTT